>NC_083768.1:55852463-55862463 GCF_963514075.1 Conger conger | reverse complement strand
GTAAAGGGCCTTGCTCAAGGGCGCAACAGCTGTGCGGATCTTGTCCAGGCTACACCGGGGCTTGAACCACCAGCCTACCCAGTCATGTAGCTGAGCCACTACAGGCCTCAGGCTGCCCCACGAGATGGGGTTCCTCAGTGGAGTGTATTCTGCAGCACACCACACACACTTTACACTCCATTGCAGAGAAATGATGTTCAGCATTAACGGTGTGGTATACCTATGTTCTCCCCGCTCACCTGACATACACCAGCCCTGGCAGAGGTAGGTTTTGCTCTGGGTGGCCAAGGCACACACGGTTTTGGGTTTGTGACTGGTACCAAAATAAAGTGATTGGTACACCCAAATATCAAATGTCACCCCTCCCTCCAACCTCGGTCAGCAGTTGCAACCCCCCCTCCCCCCCTCCCCGGTCCATTAAATGTAGCCCACGCACCCACACATTTCCCTGGTATACCCATGACTAACAACGCAATTCTCTCCACTGGACTACCACTGCCGGTGGCACTTTGCCCTGGGTGTCCTGTTTGGGTTGGTACGCCCAACGATTGATTGATTTGATTGGTACTTCCCCTCGATCCACGGTTTCTCCCCCCCACACTATTTCCCCGGGACACCCATAATGAATGCCCTCTCCGCCCTCGCACCGTTTCACACACTTTCCATCGTTGTGTGAGGTCAGTTCTCTGTCCCCACAGCCCACCTTGTGCCCAGATGTGCGTTCGGCCAGAGTACGTGAATCACGGCCTCTGTCCTTAATTGACTGCTACTGTACGGAGAAAAGAAAAAAGTAAATGTCTGGATGTAATTTGATGACATCCTTATGAAGTTATCCCCCCCCTACCCCTACCCCAAGGCCCATTTTGTCCCGGACTCAGAATTATAGGTTTTGAAAGCAGATGAATTTTTAACTGTGACGTGTCTGATCTGATGGACACCATGCAGAGAGCTACCGGCCGGATATTTGCTATCTGCAGGAGCTTATGAATGCTTATGTAGTGCTTATACATGCTTATGTACTGCTTATAAATATGCTATGTAGTGCTTATGAAGAAGTTATATAGCTCTTATGTAGGAGTCTTCAAATAAAATGTTACCGCTAAATTATTAAACGTTTCCAGTGACATTTCGTCAAGCACTGTCCTAACAAAAACTGTACTTGCTGTATTTCGCGCAAAATAGTTGATTTCTGAAGTCGTAGCAATTTTGACCATTGCTTGAAGTCATCGCATGAATAAACTATTCATCAGTGATGTGTTTACAAAATGAACGGAGAACCATTTTTTTCTAAAAGGTTGTGATTATGCCATGATGATGCAGCGAGATCAGGACGCTCTTGGAGCGGCTTGCAGATGGCGTTCTGTGTTTTGTGTGAGAGGCTCTGGGCCATTTGGATCTTGGGCGGGACATGACTTGCTGTTCCAGTGAGAATAAACCAGCGTCGCTTCATTGAGTGAGCAGCTGTTTCCAGGTAAGCACAGACAGAGGTGTCTGTGCCTGAAACAATAACTCCTGCCCCTTTGTTCAAACGGTTTTCATTGCACTCAGAAAACAGCCTAAAACATGCAAATTAATTTCAGGGACTTAAGGATCTTGATAAGTTACTTGATAGGTAAATTGGGCTTTTAGAAAAAGGCATCAATGTTTATCAAATGACACTGTTAGTTTTGGGTTTAAGTGAATCCACACCTAGTGTGTGTGTGTGTGTGTGTGTGTGTGTTTTTTTGGTTTTTTTTGGCAGCCCTGACTTTATCCCCATTTGAAAATCCTAAAATGGAAAGGAATTCAGTTACTGTAGACTAGTTCTCAATGATTCATCACTAGGAGCTCGAAATAAACCCTTTCATTGTTTGCTTTATTGGCATTATTTTTGTATGCGTAATAGGCCAGTTTTTAGTTTAGTCTTTGCACATGAAGTTGACCAGGACCAAATATATAAAACCAATTTACTGACAAGCAAAATCTTCAAATTTGTCGAACAAAAGAAAGTAGTTACTGTAAGCCACTGGACATGCAGGTCAGGTTTTTATGACACATAGTTCTAAAAATCTTGTGAGATCATTCATAATGCTGACCACTCTGACAAATCAGTCTGTCTTTTATGAACAAACTCCTTAAACTACAAAATGTCGAATGGTAATTAAACTCCAGAGTACATGTGGATCCAACAGGGACCACAGGCTACTCTATCACGGTTGATTTAACACGGATCATTTTACTGTGTGGGGATCTTTCCGTTTACTCTATTATAAACAGCACTGCGTAAATGTTATAGCTTTTTGAATATCTGGGCTGCGTGCCGAGCAGGTTGTCAGGTTGTCTGGTGTGATGTTTATTAGCTACTAAAATGAGAGCACGGTGGTCACTTGCTCGGTCTCTCGGAGCGCAGTAGCTGCGTCGCTCTGCCCGACCGCCGAGCTCGCGCTGCTCCGACTGTCTCGGCCTGCAGCATCAGCAACTTTGTTCGGCACCGCACTGGCGCACAGTCCAAAAAATGCTCCATCCCTCTCCCAACTCCGGGCACACTTCTTTCCTGCAACCCTCTGCCGTCGGTACGTTCACTTTGAGCGTGCCACACATATCCCCACGAAGCGCCAACGACCCATATATTTTGTCTTTATGTACGTAACTGAACTACCGCCGTGATATTGGCATTACCTAGCCTACATATCCGTGCTGCGATTACGTCGCTTTTTTTTTTCCTTTTTTTTTTTCTTCGCTTTGACGTCCACCCATCCCACTTCTGTCTCCGTCCCCCCTGTAAGACAAATAAGAAAGCGGGTTTTGTAGGAGGGAAAAATGGGCTGTTCAGGGTTCAATTTCACCCTCCAGCATATCGCTGCCCCTTTCCGACTCACCTCCCTCGCGGTCGGACGTGTCCCAGGTTCTTCTCTATCTTTAAAATAATCTGCGTTGCAGTAGAACGTCCCGTATTCAGCCACCCATCTATTTCCTACCGAACGACCCAAGCAGGGCGACAAAGAAGACCGTTCACGCATCGACCGTCTATGCATCTGAAAGAAATATCAATTTAAAAGGAAAACTCTACCATAAACTGGTTTCTGGAGAATGCGGTAGGTCGTGCTTTGTCCACTCAATTGTTTTGGCTTTAATGTACATCCTTCGCTTAAACGAAAAAGTTAACATACGTTAATGTTAATTGCCACGACAGGTAACATGCGAAATTCATGTTAGGGCAGCTACAATTCGCTTTTTGGTTTGTTGCAGTGTCTCTCCCACCCGGCACATCCTGAATGACAAATACTGCATCTCTCCATCTGCGATGTTTTACCCTAAAGTTCGTGTTTGCCACCATTAGTTTATTGTGTTTTAAGTTGCGAATATCGATTTATGCGCATGATGTTTTGTTCGAGCTTCTTTATTGTATAAATAAAGTTTATTCGTATAAATAGTTTCTATATGCTATGTGAGGCATTTGCATATTATTTTGGTCATTTTACGTCACGGTCTGTCACCAGAATCTATGTAGAATTTGGCTATCTGGCTATCTAGAATTTACTTTGGAATTAAGCGTGTGTTGCCGTGCGATAACACAAGCAGAACGACTTTCCTAATTAATAACCGAGTTGTTTATATGTCTATTTGCTAATTATAAAAGTGTATAATTGCTTATGCAATTATTGTTGGGTGAGTGAAGTAAAGCAAACAATGAATTCTAATTCAGACGCTTAGCAGGAGGGCGTGACAGCGGACTGGCGTCGCCCAAGAGGTGGCGTGGAAACTTTTCCGGTCCAGCGATTTATCCTCCGTACTTTCTATCCTCTAGCCCAAGCCCACTGAAACCTTTCACTGCGGCTCTGTGGTATCTAGTTCTGTAGACCCGACGGCGTCATGTTCTATCACTGTCAGGGGTTCTTGAGAACTGATTATCTCGGGTATTACATGGGCTCAAGCGTGCCAGCGCGTCGCGAAATGACCACGGGTTTCCGCAGATGGCGAACCTGTGAGCGAAGTTTTTCGGGATATATTTTTTTTTTACCGCAGTGGGTCCTGCCAGGAACCGGTAGCCCTAAAACGTGTGGTTGCGAAGCGCTGCCGAAGCATGTGCTCAAAGCGGCTTAGTAGTTGGGTTCGAGGCCCTAAGCGGTGGCGTAACTCAGACCGTTGGACACGCGTAATGTCTGGTGTTTGATCACAGCGGGTTTGTAGAACGCGAGGAGACAGAGAGGGGCGTGGCTCCTGGAGTAATTGTTGTTGTTAAATTGTTACGAGCAGTTTGTGGTGACAGACAATAGCGCTATCCCTGATTAGGTGCGTGTCGCAGAATAAGGTAGCTGTCTTGTGTCTTGAGTCCTGTGTGTTTGGCTCAGTCGGCCGAACATCTCCCCAGGGGTTGCCAGACGTGGCTACCCTCTACAGCAGTGTAACTGGATTTTGTTGCCAAGTTGCTGTGGGCCTTTACTAAATTAATCTTCTTTAATACAATTGCTTGCTCTGGTTATATGTAGGACATGTGCCATGAAAATTAAAATAAATAAATAAATAAAAACATTATTATTATAAATATTATTATCATCATTGTCATCATCATCATCATCATCATCATCACCACCACCATCATCTTCATCATCATCGTCATCATCCTCATCATCATCACCATCGTCATCATCCTCATCGTCATCATCTTCATCTTCATTATCACCACCATCATCATCAGGGCATTTTCCTGCTGAAACTGGTGACCTCGGCACGCAGAAGGGAAACTCTGCCAGGGCTTTCTGCACTCGTGTGTTTCCTTCCAAGGGCTTTTAAGAAGTCACATCACTTTGGAGCGCATGCTCTTTCCAGTCATTGTGCAGAAAAGTTAGTCGCCGAGTCTGCTGTGCGTGCAGAGCACTGATGCTGCTTGAGTCTGTGCTTTGTCTCGTGCCATCTGACCAATAAGAGTTCACCGCAGCAGGGCCTGGCTGCTTTCATCCCACCGAGGGTATGGTGGGTTTCTTGGGCCACTGTTGCATCGGCGCCCCCTATCGACGCACCGAGGAACTTACAGGTTACACATGCACATATGCACGCGCACACACACACACACACACACACACACACACAGAGCCATACACACACACACACACACACACAGAGACATGCACACACACACACACACACACAGAGCCATGCACACACACACACACACACACACACACTCACACACACAGAGCCATGCACACACACACACACACACACACACACAGACACACACACACACACAAACAGAGACACACACATACACACACACACACATACGCATGCACACACAGAGGAACATGCAGGCACATACATACATACACCAACAGTAGCCCTGTCCACATGGGTGGCACAGCTTTGGTTTGAGAACAGCAAAATACCCCACAAGCAGCATTCCCACACACATAGTCACAGCCAGGGCTGAGGATACACACTCACACACATGCCCACACATCCATACGCATACACTCACACACACACACATCCACCCCCACCAACCCATACACACACACACACACACACACACACACAACCAGCACTGAGGGGGGACACACACACACAGTCAGTGCTGAGGACACACACACACACACAATCAGCACTGAGGACACACACACACACACACACACACACACACACACACAGCCAGCACTGAGGACACACACACACACACACAGTCAGCAGGAAACTTGGCAGTAGTCGGTTGGTTGTCTCCTCAGTGGTATAAACTGTGCCTGGTGATGACATCACTGCTCATTCCTGTGTGTTTAGTTTCAGGGCTCCCAGTTCACCGCTGCTGTGTCTGTTTAAACCAGACTCTCCCCTGACCGCTTTCCCTGCCCCAATCACCTTTATTTAAGGCTCTGTTCACTCCTACACAACCATATCACTGCCCCACTCACCTTTACTTAAGGCTTGTTCACTCCTACACAACCATATCACTGCCCCAATCACCTTTACTTAAGGCTTGTTCACTCCTACACAACCATATCACTGCCCCAATCACCTTTACTTAAGGCTTGTTCACTCCTACACAACCATATCACTGCCCCAATCACCTTTACTTAAGGCTCTGTTCACTCCTACACAACCATATCACTGCCCCACTCACCTTTACTTAAGGCTTGTTCACTCCTACACTACCATATCACTGCCCCAATCACCTTTACTTAAGGCTTGTTCACTCCTACACAACCATATCACTGCCCCAATCACCTTTACTTAAGGCTCTGTTCACTACTATACTACCATTTCAGCTTTCATCTGTTGTCGTGGCTATACTTTTATACTTTTGTTCCCATAAAATTTGGGGGACTATGTATGAACAGGTAAAGCTGTAATTCCTACACAGTTAACCCAATATGGATGTAAAAAATGGTAAATATCAGCATTTATATAGTGCCTTTATCCAAAGCGTTGTACGATTGATGCTTCTCATTCACACTCACACACCAACGGCGATTGGCTGCCATGCAAGGCACCGACTAGCTCGTCAGGAGCAATTGGGGGTTAGGCGTCTTGCTCAGGGACACTTCGACACACCCAGGGCGGCATCAAACTGGCAACCCTCCGACCGCCAGTCGATCGTTCTTGCCGCCTGAGCCACTGTCGCCCCCAAATTGTGAAGTTAAAGTGGAAAAGTCTGCACTATAACCATAGTGACATAACGGAGTGATCATTTTACAGAGTGTACAGAGCGAAAGCAACAACAAAAAAATGTGTTACTGTCCAAATACTTGTGGACTTCACTATATGTGCTATTGGCCCTCCTTCGCGAGACAGAACGTGTGTGTAGTTAAAAAGCGGTTCTCGAACACGGCGATCCTGTACGCAAAAAAAGTAGGTATGGTCTTTTAAAATGTGCACATTCATAAATGTTAGCGCACCGTTGGGTCTGGCACAGTGCTAGGTGTGGGCGTGCTCCTGTCAGACCCCACTGTGGGTGGTGTCAGTCCTGAGCCCTGGGTGAGGGGGGGGGTTATTAAAACATTATCTCTGCGGTCAGAACACAGGGCAAGAGAGGGAGGGGGAGAGGGAGGGCGGGAGGGAGGGGAAGGGTGGGAGAGGGAGAGAAAGAGGTAGAGGGAGATGCAGACAGGGGAGATGGAGAAACACGGAGAGTGATAGAGAGAAGAACAGAGAAAGAGATAGAGATACAAAGAGCGGGAGAGAGAGAGATGGGGAAATAGAGGGAGATAGAAAGTGATGAAGAGAGAAACAGAGAGAGACAGACAGAGGAAGTGTTGGATTTAGAGCAAGAGAGAGGAATCAAGTGCATAGGGGAGAGAGTAAGTGAGACAGAGTGAGAGAGAGATAAAGAGAGAGAGACAGGGAGAGTGAAAGGGAGAGACAGAGATACGGAGATAGCAATAGAGAGGGAATAAAGACAGAGTTGTACTGCAGTGCAGCAGACACATTGCAGTCCTATCTCTGACTGCTAAGGACCGCTTTGCTTTTTTATATAATCTATATTCCTCTTCACACTGTACTCAGGGCCACTGAAACTCCTGTCCCATTAAAACCTTTTGTGCAGCTGCATTTTGTCACTTGAACAGGTTGCGCTCCGTTCATCTTTATTTGCTCACCGTTTTAACACACATCCCAGGGGGCTAGCACTTACCCGCGCTGTTCGGATACGACAGCGTTAATGATGCCTGCAGTCTGGCCGTGAACTAAATGACTCCACGGTGGCGAATTGTGCCGTTACAAAAACCTTGGCGCTGTGAAGCTACAAGAATGAGAACTGAAGGCAGTTCAAACAATAGTGTGCGATGTCAAGTGTGCTTTTGAACTACAAGTAGCGGGTAGAATCCCAGCGGTACCGGGCTGGAATCGTGACTGGATGCCGGGCTCCTCACGGTTGTTTGTTAAGTCGCCGCGGCTGGAACCTGTGACATCATTAGGTTTAAGCCAATCCCTCTTTGGACACACCCGGTTCATGACGATCTTTGTTTCACTACAATAATGAGGAAATGCTCTGGGGACAACACGGCTGTGGTCATGTGATCTGATGTTATCGGCCAGATTAACAGCCCTTGGAGTTCTTCTTCAAGCTTCTTCAAACAAATCTTTTGTGTTTTCCTGTTAGCCTATTGTGCTTCAATCAATCAGCAATGTTATCCTTGTAGTATCCAATTGATTGCAATATTAGTCCTGGCAGTTGGTTGTGGTGTTATGATTGAGGAACTGGACTGGGAACTGCATTGGAACTGGATTCAATTCCTGGTGCTACTGTTGTGACCTTTGACCTTTTGGGCACACCCCTGTGTCACCACTCTGGGGCATTGGACTTCTGTCAGGTCCTCCAAGAAGAGCGCCCCCTACTGGTCTTCCAAGGCCAACATCAGATTAGATATCCTCGGCCAGAGATCATCAACTGCGGTTCTCAAATCCAAATCCAGCCCCGGTCCTCTTTTCTCCCAGGTAATTAGTGCTACTTGGCCCGAGTGTCTTCGCACCCGACTCCCAGATAAAGGGAGGGTGAACACACCTGACTCCCAGATAAAGGGAGGGTGAACACACCTGACTCCCAGGTAAAGGGAGGGTGAACACACCTGACTCCCAGATAAAGGGAGGGTGAACACACCTGACTCCCAGGTAAAGGGAGGGTGAACACACCTGACTCCCAGGTAAAGGGAGGGTGAACACACCTGACTCCCAGGTAAAGGGAGGGTGAACACACCTGACTCCCAGGTAAAGGGAGGGTGGTCACACCTGACTCCCAGGTAAAGGGAGGGTGGACACACCTGACTCCCAGGTAAAGGGAGGGTGGTCACACCTGACTCCCAGGTAAAGGGAGGGTGAACACACCCGACTCCCAGGTAAAGGGAGGGTGGTCACACCCGACTCCCAGGAAAAGGGAGGGTGAACACACCCGACTCCCAGGTAAAGGGAGGGTGGTCACACCTGACTCCCAGGCAAAGGGAGGGTGAACACACCCGACTCTCAGGTAAAGGGAGGGTGAACACACCCGACTCTCAGGTAAAGGGAGGGTGAACACACCTGACTCCCAGGTAAAGGGAGGGTGAACACACCTGACTCCCAGGTAAAGGGATGGTGGATAGCCAGCAGTGCTCGGTCCTGGAGGACCGTGAGTTGCTGATCCCGGTCCTCGGCTGTCTCAGCCAGGCGTAACCCTGGTAACCCTGCTTGGCCCCGGCTCCTCCTCTGACGCGATGTGGCTCCCGGCCACTCTGGCTGCTGGCCCGGAGCGGCGCCCAGAGCTGTCATTAAGCGCCGGCGTCTTTCCCGATGCGGCTCGACGGACGCGTTTTGCTTGGCGGCGTTTCCTCCCGCTTGGCCGTCGACGTCCGTGTCGCCGGCCGCCGGAGCGCTGCACGCTGGGAACACCGCACGTCTTCGGGAGGCACGGCCGCGACGCTGCGGGGCGATGCCCCAGGCTGTCATTACGGGAACTCGCTGACCGAGGGACGGGTCACCGCGGCTACGGTATCAAAGCCCGGCTCTCTCGCCGGCGTCATGGAAACAACACCGCAACCCGGCAACCGTGGAGCCAGGCACGAGAACGGGCGACTCTCACCGACGCCAGAGCGATCGGAGAGACTTCCAGGATGTCGCAAATTAACTGGGGACTGGGACTGCTCTCGGGGTACGGTGGGGTACAACTCAGACCCTCCAAACGGTCTACACACTTGGGCACACTTGGGCTAAAACAGAAGCTGGGACTTGTGGGATATGTAGTGCTACTTCTTGGCCAAGTCTCTTTTGACTTTAATCTCAGTGGACCGTACCAGTATAAAGGGCAGTTATGACAAGTGAACCCCCAGAAAGGCTAATACAAAGGGTCTGAAGAATACCTCACGATGGGAACAGGCAATTCTAACCCATCCAGGTATTTAGATCCAGACGTAGCTTTAGGAGAAGACAGGGGAGGAGTGAGTGTCTGTCAGCATCTGCCGTGATAGCCTCTTGGGCGGGGGTCAGAATCCCAGGTCCTGGAGAGCCGCAGGGTGTGCTGGCTTTCACTGTTACTCAGCACTTAATTGATCGATGAAAG
>NC_083768.1:55847463-55849963 GCF_963514075.1 Conger conger | reverse complement strand
GTGACCGCCTCGGTCATTCCCAGCACCCCCCCTTACCCCCTCACCCCACGCCACCCCCCCCCCCCTTTCTTTCCAGGAACTGGGTCTTTTGGGAGCGCAGTCCTGCGCTGGTGCGGTGGCTGCAGCGCGCCCGAATTTGGCAGGCCTTGTTTCCGGGTTACGAGTATTCTTTCGCCCGCTGTGACATCACAAAGAGCGGTTTTCTAACGGGCAATTCCAGTTTCCTTAACGGCTGCGATGCCGCAAGTTTCCCATCATCCCGGCCGAAATGGGAAAATAATGGCTCATAAGTAGGCTCTGAAAAGTGAATAAAAACTGGAATAAGAAAAATTGCGCCGTTTCTCTGGTGGTTGTTCTTGGACAGACAGATATATTTCATAAAATATTTTATAAAATAGAACAACTCAGCTAAATTCTCATTTAATTATGATCTGTTCACATACAACTCTGCAAAGACTTTTGCTCTCCATCTCTCTCTCCATCTCTCTCCGCTCTTTTTCTCCCTCTCCCCTCTCTCTCTTTCTCTCTCTGTCACATGCGTGCACACACACACACACACACACACACACACGCTTTTGAAGTGGCCTTGTTCTTCACAGAGACATGAGCACAGTTTTTAATGTGGCGTGCCTTTACGTACGATCTCCTCTCCCTGAGAAGGGTAGCCTATGAAAATGAAAAAAAAAGAAAGAAAAAAGTCTGGCGAACATTTCCTGAACTGTCATCGAAGCAATTACTTTTCTGCCTTCCAGCCATAACCATAATTACCGACCCGTTTATAGCCGTGATCATATCATAAGAATTTCCTTCTGCATATATTCGCCTGTCGCTGTCTCTCTTTTCCTCAAACAGCACCGGCCCTCCTCTGCGCTGCTCTCAAACGCTTTCAGGGGCCGACGTTTCCTCGTTCCCCCACGTGAAAATCAAAGAGACACGGTGGCTGAGTGGCGGTGAACGCCGTCCTCTGATCCGGCCCCTCGGCGCTTCAGAATGAGCTCGTAAAACAGAGCAAAGACCCCCGGACGCCACTCTCTTTTTGTCTGCGGCGTTCAGCTGGTGAATACTAAACGCAAACAGCCGTCCTTGACTTGCCTCATTTAGAAGAAAAAAAAACAACAAAAACATTGGAAAACAAAGAAATGGATTTCCCCAAATTTCCCACGAAGTTTCACAAAAGTGGACTTCCTGTAGATAAAATTGTAATTGCACTGGCTAATGGGGTTAGCGGGGCTAACGGGGCTCTGTTTAACCTAATTTTGAATTCAAGTTCCATTTTAAATGTGATGCAGGTTGGTTAGAAACCATTAGGATGAGTAATCCTTTTTGGAGAGCTTTTTGGACACTTTGGGCATGCTTTAGAAACAATATACGTTCATATATGCCAATAAAACTCGCGTGAAGGTTAGGTTTTGTATGTACAAATCTGGTTTTATAGAAAAATAAGCTTTTCTGATCATTTATGTGTCTGGACAAAAAGATTGACCTTTATTTTTTATCTTTATTCTCAACCTAACCTGGGAAGCCAGCGCTCTTTTCGGAACCTTCTCCCATTGACTCTCCATGAGGATTCTGTGTCGCAACACTTCCGGCCGGAAGCCTTGCTTTTATGTGATCTCCGCTCACCGCCTTGTGCGGTCAAAAGACCCCCCCCCCCCTCCCCCCTAGCAACGGAAGTCTCTCGGCCCCTCTGCAGAGCCCAGGGTCCGGTCGGGTCCGGTCAGGGGAACGTAGTCCGGTGTGGGTCGGGCTTTGCAGAACAGATGGGGGGGGACGGATTAAACAAGAGGTGAGCTTTGACCACCGCATCAGCATTCTGATCACAGGCACCCACTGTGAAAGCCAGAGTCAGGCCAGCTGGGCTATTCACCGGCCCTGGGTCAAATACGTCACTGTTTTGGGTTCAAATACTTTTCTACACTTTACTGAGCCTGTCTGGTGTACAGGAACCGATTACATATTATATGCTGTTCAGCTGCTAATTCGTAGAATCGGGTGTGTCAAATTAGGGTGAAAATGAAAACCTGCGGGACAGTAGATCTCCAGGAACAGGGTTGGGCAGCCCTGCTCTAGCTGTTGAATGAGGTGTGCTTTGTTAGGGTTGGAGTGAAAACCTACAGGATGGTAGATCTCCAGGAACAGGGTTGGGCAGCCCTGCTCTAGCTGTTGAATGAGGTGTGCTTTGTTAGGGTTAGAGTGAAAACCTACAGGACCGTAGATCTCCAGGAACAGGGTTTATGCGTGCAGCCAGCTCTGGTCAGAGTCTTATTGCTGTTGTCAGGTGTCTCTGTTCCCAAGTGGCCAAAATGACATCAGCATCAGCCTCTGAACAACACCTGTTATTTCAAAAAATGCTCCTGGACTCCCCTGGGCCTGGTTGCGAGTCTGTCCCACTTTGTTACTGCAACCTTGCCGCTTGACCGCAGCCTCCCATTGGTTCTCTGAAGTGGCCAATCACCTGCAAGGTTTGGACATAACCCGTCTGGCACAGAGCGTTCCTCAA
>NC_083768.1:55754963-55842463 GCF_963514075.1 Conger conger | reverse complement strand
GGAACAGAACAGAACAGAATAGACCAGAATAGAACAGAACAGAATAGAACATAATATACCAGAAAAGAACGGAATAGAACAGAACAGAACAGAGAAACAGAACATAACAGAACAAAGTAGAATAGATTATAGGAGAGTAGAATAGGTCAGAAGATAGATAGTGAAATGTGCAGGATATGAGCAAACGGATGGAAAGAGTGAGGGAGTAGTTCTCAGTGACCGTGTTTCACCCGTGTGCAGGCGAGGTGTTCCAGGTCTGGGCTCCACAGAGTGAGGGAGTAGTTCTCAGTGGCCGTGTCTCACCCGTGTGCAGGCGAGGTGTTCCAGCTCTGGGCTCCACAGAGTGAGGGAGTAGTTCTCAGTGACCGTGTCTCACCTGTGTGCAGGCGAAGTGTTCCAGGTCTGGGCTCCACAGAGTGAGGGAGTAGTTCTCAGTGACCGTGTCTCACCTGTGTGCAGGCGAGGTGTTCCAGGTCTCGGCTCCACAGCGCCTCACGCTGGACGAGGCGCGGCTGTTCTGCCAGGCGTCGGGGGCAGAGCTGGCCACCACGGGGCAGCTGTACGCGGCATGGAGCGAGGGCCTGGACCACTGCAGCCCGGGCTGGCTGGAGGACGGCAGCGTGCGCTACCCCATCGCCACGCCCAGGGACCGCTGCGGGGGCTCCCAGCCCGGCGTCAAGACCGTCTACCGCCACGGCAACCAGACCGGATTCCCCCCGCCCCACGACCGCTACGACGCCTTCTGCTTCAGAGGTGGGAGACGGGCCAGAGACGGGGAGGGCTCATTGGCTGGGGTTAGACTGCCCTGGAAGAGACGGGAGGGCTCATTGGCTGGGGTTAGACTGCCCTGGAAGAGACGGGAGGGCTCATTGGCTGGGGTTAGACTGCCCTGGAAGAGACGGGAGGGCTCATTGGCTGGGGTTAGACTGCCCTGGAAGAGACGGGAGGGCTCATTGGCTGGGGTTAGACTGCCCTGGAAGAGACGGGAGGGCTCATTGGCTGGGGTTAGACCGCTGGTCAGTGTGGGAGGGGCCAGAGATGGGGAGGCCTCATTGGCTGGGGTTAGACTGCTGGTCATTGTGGGAGGGGCCAGAGATGGGGAGGCCTCATTGGCTGGGGTTAGACTGCTGGTCATTGTGGGAGGGGCCAGAGATGGGGAGTGCTCATTGGCTGGGGTTAGCTGATCATTGTGGGAGGGGGTAGAGACAGGGAGAAAATTAGGCTGGCTGGAATTAGGCTGTTGGTCATAGTCTTGATCAAGAGAAACAATGAGCCGGGAGTGTCTTGTGCACAGTAAATTGCCCAGTATTTAACTGAAATATGTTATATAAATGTAAACCAAATCATACACAACAATTTTAATTTTGAATATGAGTTGCAATAGAAGTTTCTATTAAAGTTGTGCAGGGATTGTACTGGCTTCTCTCAGGGCTGAATGGTGATTTGGGGCAGGTCTGATCAGTGCAGTCTCCTCCCCTGCACAGGGAACGGTCACCCCCACACCGACCCCACCATGGACTACCCAGCCACGGAGCTGGAGGACCTGGGCCAGGACATCGTCACGCTGGAGGACCCCCAGGAGGAGATCCGCCTGGGGGAGGGGGGGGTGCGGGAGGAGGTGGAGAGCGAGGTCCAGGGCGTCCTCGAGTCCTTCCCCGTTTTCGGGGGTCGGGAGAGGGAGCCGCGCCCCACCGTGGCCCCTCAGGGACCGCTCCCCTTCCCCGTCGACCTCCAGACCCCGGCCCCCCCGGCCCGGAACCCCCACCTCACACAGGACCCCCGAGAACGGCGGCCCGCCACGGAGGCGACCCCGAAATCCGCCGGGACGGCCCTCTCCCCCGGAGCACCCAGCAACCCCAAGCACGACCAGCCAATGCCGGACACCAGCGTCGCACCTGAGACGACCACTGCCCGACACTACCACCCTGCACCCGAGACGACCACTGCCCGACACCACGGCCCTGCACCCGAGACGACCACTGCCCGACACCACGGCCCTGCACCTGAGACAACCACTGCCCGACACCACGGCCCTGCACCTGAGACAACCACTGCCCGACACCACGGCCCTGCACCCGAGACAACCACTGCCCGACACCACGGCCCTGCACCCGAGAGGGAGCAGGCCACCGCTGCGGCTCCAGGGACCGACCGCGCCCGTCACCAGACCACGCCCGGAGCCCCCCGGGAGTCCAGTGAGCCTGTGATCAAGAACCACGGCCACTACCAGCCCATGCCCGAAACCAACCCGGATTCCGATTCCGGCGAGCCTCTGGGCCGGGACCGGGCCCGGGACCGCCCGACGCCGGACACGCGCCCGGAACCTTCCGCCCCGACGCCGGAGAGCGACCAGTCGGACGGCTCCAAGCACTACCAGCCCATGCCGGAGACCAACCTGGAGACGGCCGGGCCCTCGGGACCCCGTCTCCGGCTCCCCGCGGGGGAGGAGCAGGAGGGGAGCGCGTCCGGGGATGCCGCCGTGACGACCTCCGAGCCCACGGGCTGCGGGTGCAGTGTGCCGGGGGCGTCGGACGGGACGTCCGCTTCGACCACCCCGCCGGGCGCCAGCCGGGACCCCAGCACGCGCCGGGCCCCCTACAGCGAGACCCTCGCCGTCGACTCCACTCTGGAAGGTTCCGGAGAATTCGGCGCCGGACCGGAAGAGCCGTGGGGGGCGGCGGTGGCCCGTCGGGAGGAGCTGGGTGCCACCGCCTCCACCACCACCTCCGAATCTGACCACCACGTCACCACTGGCCCTCTAAGCACAGCGGTCTCCCACAGTCCTGCGGACCGGGTCCGTGTTTCGGCACAGACGGAGCACACAGACACAGCCACAGGTAGGGTATGAGTCTCTCTGCCTTCACAAGCGATTTTGTCTCGTCATGAAGCTCGATGTCTTAGTTTAGAGCTGTTTTCAGTCTCTGTCCGGGGCTGGAACTGGGGGCAGATCTCTCCACTGGCCAGAGCTGGATACCACACTGCAACCAAAGTGTTTCTGTCTCGTAATGAGGCTTAATATCGAAGTTTTTTTTTCTTCTCTTGAGTAGAAAGGTACTGTTTACTTGACGAGTGAAATTTTCCTACCACACTCTCTAAATGAGTCAAGCTGTTTCAGGTCATTGGCAATATTTTTGCCATAATAAAATGTTCAGATTGACTTGACTTTACTTTTTTGTTACAAGTAAGACAACAATATTACCAATGAGGTGAGACAGGTTGTTTTATTGTCAAGCTTTGACAAAGGGGTAAGAAAACTTCACTCGTCAAGTAAGCAGTAACTTAAAACAAGCGAATATTTTCTTGAGGGGGGGATTTCTTCTTTCAAGTTTCACCACGAGACTTTAAGCCATGAAGACAGACCTTTTCAGTGTATCAGTGTATTTTCTTCTCAGTATAATTAGTGTTTCATTGAGATGGCTCCCCAAAATAACTGCTGGTTCGGTCCTGGCCCTCTCACTGAAAATATTCTGGTCACACCACAAGCTGGAAGATCATCTTTGTAACTGTCTTACATTCTGAGGATTTCAAATATGCGCATGCAGCATTTTCACCTTTCAATGGCAAAAAAACCCCAAAATGAACACAATGAGGCATGAAATGAACGAAACATACTGAACTCATAGTTTGTTTTTCCCCCTACATTATCTGACTGCCTGACTGAGCGATTAATCTCCTTCTTAAGGGAGCACTGGCCACGAAAAAAAACAAACAAATCTTTAAAAAATTGAATTTATGAAAAAGGGAGAAGTGAGGAATGTTCATCGGAGCGCCGTGTCTCCAGGGATGGGACAACAGGGTGGGTTACTGGTGAAACTGGTCAGGCTGTGCACACTCGCTGTATGTACGGCCTGTTCAAAGGTAATCGTCCATTCCTCAGTACTGATCCCTGTTCTTGTAGGGGGTGAAATGCACCTACAAGAACCGGTTTATTGATAAAGGCTGGACTGGCTTGCTTTTTTGGTATTCAACACATCAGGTGTATCACCTCGATGGGATGGAAGATCCAAAACTTACTGGTAAAAAATAATTCTGAACTGGAATCCAACCCCTTTGACAAGAATTATCCAAATATTTATCCATTTCAAATTTTATCTCATCGGTAGAGTTAGAACGTAACCATGTATAGCAATCTGTATGACTTCTTTGATTTGTGTTGCTTGAATCATACTGTGCTGAACTCAATATTTCAACAACAGAGCCACCTTTGCAAGCAATGCAGACATAGGAAAAAGGGAGGGAATGACTCAATAAAAAAACAGCTCAAGCTAGGTTTTAAAGCCAGTTCAGACCAGCTCCCAGCTTAACATGTTTTGACCAGCTCAAGCTATGTTTTGAAACAGCTGGTAGACTGACCAGCTGCTAGCTCAGACAAGATACCAGCATTAGCTGAACAGCTCGTACCCAGCTAGACCAGCTTATGACCAGCTCAACTCGAGCTGAATTTTAGAGCACAAACTTTGCAATACAGTCTTACTGAAAGAAAAGAAGAAAAAGACAAAAACTACAATTACAAAAAATTTAAAACCAAGTACAGTTAAAAAGTGGCAGTTCAAATGCAAAAGGGGTTACCTGGCGTAAAGGTCAACGGCAATCTTTAAAAATGGGTCTAATGGGACGGAACAATTCTGTTTCTATAGAAACTGAGTGTGTCTCCGCCCCCACAGAGGGAGTCTCCGCCCCCACAGAGGGAGTCTCCGCCCCCACAGAGGGAGACTCCGCCTCCACAGAGGGAGACTCCGCCCATTCGGCGGTGGTTGCCGTGGAGACGAGGACGCGGGAGGAGCCCCTGCCCGGGGGGGTCACGGTCACCCTGCTCAGCACCCCCTCCGTCCCCTTCTACACCCCCAGCCCGACCGCGCCGTGGGGGGAGGAGGCTGGGGCCAGCGCCCACAGCCAATCGCCCTCCCCCGTCCCGGACGGGGCTGAGCCAGTGGAGCAGGCCGACCTGCTGGACGCGCTGCCGGGGTCTGGGGAGGGGTCGACGACCGAGGAGGCGCCAGACTCCCCAAACCTGTCTACAGAGACCCCGACCCTGCCCCGCGGGGGGACCCAGACTCCCGCCCCCGCCCCCGCCCCCGGGCACGTTACCGCCATCTCCGGCCGGGGCGACGAGCACCTGACCACCACCTCCTCCACGCTGGCCTTCGCGGTCACCGGAATTCCCGCGACCGCGACTGCAACCGCGAACGTGACCGCGACCACGACCGTGACCACGCACGAGGACGCCGACGAGGCTTCCGGGGAGAGCGGACACGGCCCCGCCTCAGAGGCCACGCCCCTCGGGTCAGAGGTCACGCTCCTGCCCGACCGATCGCAGGCGGCGAGCTGGGGGCCCCGGCCCTCCACCGCCGGGCCCCAGGAGTCGCGCTCCGACCCCGAGCACAGCGGCACCGACGACGTCGTCGTCCGGGAGACCAGGGTCCCAGAATCCTCGGCGGAGCTGGAGGCCAGGGGCCCCACGGAGCCCAGCAGCCCCGCCTCGGCCACGGACGCCGGGGAGACGCCGGGGCCCGAGAGGGAGGTTTCGGAGGACCGTACCCTCCCGGCGGGCACGGAGCAGGCCCGCCGCGAGCTGCCCCCCACCCAGCCGCCCACCCTCGCCAGCCTGCCCAATGAGAGGGCGGCGGTTGGCCGGGGGCGGAGCCTCTCAGGTAACGCCTGCGTCACGCTAACCACGCTAACCAACCTCCTGCTCCTGCTCCGCCTGGCGACGCACTAAACAAACGCTGCCTAAAAAAAAACCCCCAACCCCCCTTCCTTCCACTCCCACTCAACCACCTGACCCCCTGCTTCTACCTCCTGTGTATCCTCCCGCCTCGTTCACTGCCCCCCCCCTCCAATACAATCAACCGCCCCCCCACACGAGCCCCACCAGGTACTCAAATGAGGGACGACTCCGCTAAATCTTTTGCCAGACAAATCCGTCTCTTGCTGTTTTTTTTTTGGGGGGGGCAGCGACTTCTGTGAAGTACTCGATTTTTTGGACCAGTGGTTTCTGTGAAAAGGAACAATGATATTGATTTTGGTTTTTTTTGCCCCAACCCCATTCGCAACCCTTCCTCACTACCCAAAAATCTTTTGTGAGACAGGAAGCCCTCTTCTTCTTTGCTTGCCTCTGTTAAGCTCCATTTCCTGTTTAATTTAGAGTGGAAGACCCCACATTCCTAAAACTGTTCTTAAAAAGAAAATTCATTTCCATTTGAGGGGGCATTATTGATCAGTATTTTAAATACTGTAAAGCTTCCATTAAATACAATCTTTCCACCATAGCCCATGGCTAAATATGGTAACCTGCTATAGAGTAAAACATAATATATAATTATTTGTTAAATCTATTGCGTAGGTTTATTTATTAATTTGTTGTAGTTTTATTAAAATATACATGATTAAACTGACAGTTTCCTTCAGACTATAAACTGGTGGCGTTGATTGCTTTGGCAACCACCTGTTCCAGTTTTACATTGATCATTGATGGGACCCCAAGCGACTGGGTGGTAATCGAAACAGAAGGGGGCGCTGTTTCCCACTTTGGAGCTTTTTCTGATTACTTACAGAAATCATCATGATGTCACTGCTATGAAAAGACACTAAACACTTCACTAAAAACTTAATGCTGTTGAACTGCTGAAATAACTGACGACACAACTTTTGAGAATTCTTCACGATACTTGTAAGTTTCGAGTTTTGATAGCCGATAGCCAAGTGCATTCACAGTGTTTTTTTTTCTTCTGTATTGCAAAGAAAGAATAGCGTTTTAAGAAAATGTGTTAATTTCTAGACTGTGTAAAACTCCCTTTCATTTTCTAACGAAAGTCTCCTGTGAAAATGTTTTCTATGTTCTTCAATGCTTCTTTTGTCTTATCAACTCCTATGTGGAAAATTAATAAGCTGCTTCTTTCTTTGTAGAGAGGTTGATGCACATAAAACCTGTTTTTATGAAAATAAAGTGGTCAGTTGTGCACTGTCTAGCATGTTTCGATAAGAGGTAGCTTCATATTGTCATATCTGAGATTCAGCAGAAATGGATGATATTTCTGGAAAATAAAATAAAGAAATAACAGGATTTGCACTAGCCTTGGAACATGGAATATTAGTGTGTATATTAGCTATAAGATCATAACATTACCTACTGGATTCTGGCAGTTATCTTGAGGGAGATTATTTGTATGTGTATAATATATCTATAAGGGATCGTCTTTCTATTGTCCATTTTGTAATGCTGGAGTGTGACCTTGATTGTCCCTGCTCAATGTCACATCCGAGGGAATATTTGCACAATGACTTGATGGGCTGACATGCTTCTAGGGGATAGAAAAACCATTAAAGGTGAAAGTCAAAGACAAAAAAAAGCCATTTTGTAGGGTTTTTTTGTACAAATCTTTTGCAATGTTGTGAGTAGGCAAATGTCTCCATCTGCTGGCAAACTGCTACACACTCATGCGAAATGCTGGGCTGTGGTATTAAAGCTGATCTTTAGCACTGGGAGTAGTTGTTGGTCACCGATACAGTTTTCCCAGAATCAACCAGTTCCAATCACTTAAAATGAAAATTACAACTCTGAATTACTTAGAAAATAAATGTCACGCAGCAAAATCTACAATGTGCAAAAAATCTTACAAGAAAGGATTAATTGAATGAGGTAATTGAACAGTGAAGGCCAGACAATGACAAGACTAAATGTTTACCTGTCACCTAACCTTGATGATTACCAATTCATAATATCACTCAGTAAATGCTCAACTGCATGCACATTGTGACAGTGTACTTAACATTTTCTCAAAACACTATCTGGGGTGCAGCACTAAAGCACTAAATGCTGCATCCTTGAGCCAAAATGGCCTCTTTTCCAAGGCAGTTGGGGCACAAGGACTATAATTTATGTCGATGGTGTTCCTGCTCTATGACAGTCACTGAACTCGGAACGGAAGTCAGAACTCCTGGAGCGGCGTTCCGGAACCTTGTCTTCCCACACAAGCCCCCCCCCCTTGTAGTGTTAGTTTGTGTTTTGGGCTTTGGGCTAAGCCGTAGCGCACCGTTAACTCCGCCAGCGACACGGCTGTTTTTTTCCTTTTCCGTCACTCAAAATGGCCGCCGTGCGAGGAAGCCGCCCGGGGCGGAAGCGTCCTAGCGCTGCCAGCATTGCCCCCCTGTGTGCTGTGTTTTAGACGCCTGCCTGGAGAGCCCCTGTGTCAACGGGGGGACCTGCGTGGAGGAAGGGGGGTCCGCCAAGTGCCTCTGCCTGCCCACGTACGGAGGGGACCTCTGCCAGAAGGGTAAGGGGGTGGAGGGGGGGGGGGGGTTGGGTGTGATGACGTCTCTGGAGTCCATCTTCGCTCCCCTTGGCCTGGCTCAGGTTCCGGGTTAACTGGGCGAAACCACCACCATGAGCTGGTCTGATTTTATCCAGCGTGTTCTTGCTTTGAAAACATCCAATCGCTGCAAATGCCCACTGTTCCCGAGCTAGGCCCACTCTACAATGGGTCAAAACGCCACCTGTACTCCTAGGATGCAAGGTGCAAGAAGGGCGATCATACACAGACTTTTGGGCATTAATTGTAGTCTTAAATACTAAATAAATGTATTTTATGGACACAATTTGCACATAAAAGAGATCATAATCCGATTCAATTATTTCTATTTTTCAGAAACCGCGTGCCAGCATTAGTAGGAATCGAATATATACCAAACATATTTAAATAAAATTATTACCAGGGTATTGCGACGAATCATTGTTTTGTTCGGATATTGAAAAACCCCGCTGATATATCCTTGCGTGATCAAAAAGGTTCACAAACGTGCGTTGCGTTCATGTATTCTCCGTGTCTGTGCTGGAGATCTTAACATCACGGCGCGAGGCTTGCGTGGTGAGTTTCTTCCCGCTGGCTCAGGCCGAATGCTCTGGAACCTTCCGCCGATACCGAGCGGCAGCGTCGAAGAAGCCGGAGGGAGCAGAGAAAAGCCAGAGACGCAGCGGACGGGTCATTGATCGAACTGGCGCAGAAACCGTCTCAGAGATTAAAGATTCGTCGCTATTGTGTGGGTGTCACTTCGGCAAAGGATGAGAAATGTGTTGAATTCTTTATGCGGTCCCAGCGCCGCGTCGGACCCCGACCGAAAGGCCTTCCTGTATTTTCAAAGGACTCTCTCTGGCTCGGTGTATGCCTTTTATGGTCGAGGTTTACTTTTACTGCAGAGCACGAAATGTTTTTTACAGAGAAGGGGAGAGTGATCCTGGCTGCACTGCAAGTCTATTAAAACAGGAGAACCAAGAAAGCTTTACTATATTAAAGGTTGAACTTTAGCCAATAGGGTCCTTTTCTCCATTTGTTAGTATTACTTCCTGTGTCAGCATTTTAACTTCCTGTGTCAGCCACAGGTGGTATGGCCATTGTAAAAAGCACAAGCACAGAATAGCTTTATTGGCAGAGTAATGATTAAAAAAAAACTTGCTTTGATCTCTCTCCACCTCTCTCTCTCTGTCTTTCTCTTTCACCCAGTTTCTTTCTGGCTATTTCCTTCCCTCTGTTTCTTTTTCTCCCCATCCTGTTTCTCTTTCTTTACCTCTGTGTGTGTCTCTCTCTTCCCTTGCTTCTCAATAACCTCTCTCTCTCTCTCTCTCTCTCTCTCTCTCTCTCAAATTCTAATTTCAAATTCAAGTTGCTTTATTGACAGTAAAATACATTTGTAAATATGGCCAATGTGTACACACACAATATTGAGGTACATTCGATCATTAATGCAAACAACATTGTGTTCTCTCTCTCTTTCTTTCTGTTCTTCTCTCTCCCTCTGCCCCTCTCTCCCTTCCCCTCTTCCCCCCTCTCTCCCTCCCCCTCTCTCTCCCTTCCTCTCTCTCCCTCTCCCCCTCTCTCCCTTCCCCTCCTCCCCCCTCTCTCCCTCTCTCTCAGATCTGGAGCAGTGTGAGGCAGGCTGGGAGAAGTTCCAGGGCTTCTGCTACAAGCACTTCTCCAACCGGCTGAGCTGGGAAGTGGCAGAGCAGCACTGCAGAATGTGCGGAGGTCACCTGGTCTCCGTCATGACCCCCGAGGAGCAGGACTACATCAACAGTACGCCCTGCGCCTCCTCCTCCCTGCCCCGCGCCTCCTCTTCTCTGCCCGCGCCTCCTTCTATCTGCCCCGGGCCTCCTCACACCTCCTTTCCCCTGCTCCTCACATCCCCTCCTCCCTGCCCTGGGCCTCCTAACACTTCCTTCCCCCTACACATACCTTCCCTTTATTCATCCACCACTGAAATAATAATCTCTTATTTAGCTGACACTTTTATCCAAGGCAGTTTACAGTTGATTAGACTGGACAACCCCCCCTGCAGCAATGCAGGGTTAAGGGCCCAGCAACTGTGTTAAATCAAGGCTGTGTCAGAATCAGCACACGTGCCTGCATACCAACTTGTATGCTCAATAGTAGGCAGTGTGTTGAATTTGAAATGGCCAGGCAGTTGTTAATCCGGGAGAAACCCTGGTCCTGGAGAGCCACCGGATGTGCTGGCTTTCATTGTCACTCAGCACTTAACTGATCAATGAAAGTGGTTGATTACAGTTAACTCACATCACTGTGTTTCTTGGGTCCGAATCCACTGCTGATTTGAACAAAAACTGGGACACCCAGCGGCTCTCCTGGACCAGGGTTGCTGACCCCTGTCCTAAACCATAACCCTAATGCTGAGCCTTAACTAATCCTAACCCTAATCCTAACCCTTAACTAATCCTAACCCTAATCCTAACCCTAATCCTAACCCTTAACTAACCGTAAACCTGATGCTAAACCTTAACTAATCCTAACTCTTAATTAACCATAACCCTAATGGTAACCCTTAACTAACCATAACCCTGATGCTAACCCTTAACTAATCCTACCATAAGCCTGATCCTAACCCTAACTCTAATCCAAACCCTTAACTAACCATAACCCTAATACTAACCCTTAATTAATCATAACCCTTATCCTAACCCTATATATAGCAGGAGAGGAGACCGGCCTATTGTGCATTATACGACCTGTACCACAGTTTTCTTTTGCAGTGAACTGCCCTAAAACTTTCCATTAACAGCAACTGATGCCAGAACGGCGTGGTGTGCTAATGTTAAAAGAATGCACTTGTTGCTGTAGAGACTCAACCCGACTCAACACAACTCACCTCACCACTTACCCCTCAGGTAACTACAAAGAGTACCAGTGGACCGGCCTGAACGATAAGACCATCGAAGGGGACTTCCGCTGGTCTGATGGGAATCCCGTGGTGAGTCAAAGTGCTGCTGCTTGACCTTAACTTAAAACCTGAGTTAAGGTCAGCCATTTTGTATTTGTTGTTGTTGTCATGGCAATTAGGATTACTTTTACTTTTAATTTTTTGGCTGTGATGAGAAAGATGCTGATGATGATGGTGATTATTATAATAATTGCTATTATTGCTGCTTATGATTATTATTATTATTAGTAGTAGTAGTATTACATTACATTATTACATTACATTATTGGCATTTGGCAGACGTACTTATTCAGAGCGACGTACAGTTGATTAGACAAAGCAGGAGACAATCCTCCCCTGGAGCAATGCAGGGTTAAGGGCCTTGCTCAAGGACCCAATGGCTGTGCGGATCTTATTGTGGCTACACCGGGATTAGAACCACCGACCTTGGGTGTCCCAGTCATTTACCTGAACCACTTTACCTTACCTTAACCACTACGCTACAGGCCGCCCTTAGTAGTAGTAGTTGTATTAGTAGCAGTAGCAGTAGTATTAATCTGTCTGATGTCTCTTCCTCTCTCAGCTCTATGAGAACTGGTACAGGGGCCAGCCCGACAGCTACTTCCTGTCGGGGGAGGACTGCGTGGTGATGGTGTGGCACGATGACGGACGCTGGAGCGATGTGCCCTGCAACTACCACCTGTCCTACACCTGCAAGAAGGGCACCTGTATGTACTGCCATGCCACCCCCTACTCCCGCACTACCCCTGCTACAGGGCAATGCTAATGCTAACACGCTCCAGTACTGCTCACCGCTATAGGGCAATGCTAATGCTAATGCACTCCAGTACTGCTCCCTGCTACAGGGCAATGCTAATGCTAATGCGCTCCAGTACTGCTTGCTGCTACAGGGTAATGCTAATGCTAATGCACTCCAGTACTGCTCGCCACTATAGGGCAATACTAATGCTAACACACTCCAGTACTGCTCGCCGCTATAGGACAATGCTAATGCTAACACACTCCAGTACTGCTAGCCGCTATAGGACAATGCTAATGCTAACACACTCCAGTACTGCTCGCCGCTATAGGGCAATACTAATGCTAACACACTCCAGTACTGCTCGCTGCTACAGGCCAATGCTAATGCTAACACAATCGAGTACGGCCCCCCTGCTTGAACCACAAACCTTCCAGGTCCCAGTGAAGCACCTTCGCAACTATTCGACATGCTAGGTTACTTTCTGACTGGACCTTCCCCCCCCCTCTGCGTTATGGATCCCGGCGTTCCCGGCATTCCTGACGGTTTTTTTCCCCCCGTGTCCCCGGGCAGCTTCCTGCAGCGAGCCCCCGGCGGTCCCAAACGCCGCGACGTTTGGGAAGCTGCGCTCCCGCTACGAGACCGGCGCGGTGGTGCGCTACTACTGCGCCGGCGGCTTCCTGCAGAGACGCTACCCCGTGGTCCGCTGTCTGCCCAGCGGGAAGTGGGAGGAGCCGCAGGTCCAGTGTCTCAAAGGTGAGAGGAGGAGGAGGGCGGGGCCTGGTGTGAGGGGGTGGGGCCTGTGGGAGGGGGGCGGGGCCTGGGATGAAGGGGGGCGGAGTTCCCATCTCCTCGTTCCTTCTCGTGGGGGCGACCGTAGCTCAGGGCTTTAGAGCAGTTGTCTGGCAGTTGGAAGGCTGGCGGTTCAGTCCCCGGCGTGTCCCTCAGCACACCCAGCGCCACTGTAAAACTCTGACTTAAGTGAACATGGAAAGACAAACTCGCTTACATCAGTTTGGCGTGATGAACTTGCCTTTCTCGAGATCACTCCCCTGCGCCACTTCCCTTCCAGACCCCACCAGCGCGGTGGAGGAAGAGCAGGGCGTCGTCCTCCCTGTGGAGAAAGAGGACCGGACCGCTCTGGGGACAGCCACTGAGAAGGCCACGCCCTGGTTCTGGGACATCAAGTGGAACTTTTGAAGCCCTGCCCCCTCCCCTCTCTCTCTTTAAACCCCTCCTCTAACCTTAGCCCCTCCCACCCACAGCCCCCTCCCTTTACCCTACCCATAGCTCCTCCCCCTTCTCCCTAAGCCCCTCCCACATCCCCCCCTTACCCTACCCTTAGCTCCTCTCCCTTTTCCCTAAGCCCCTCCCACAGCCCCTCCCCGCCCCCTTACCCTACCATTAGCCCTTCCCCCTTCCCCCTTACCCTACCCTTAGCTCCTCCACCCCCGACTGTGCCTGTCTTAGAGCTGGGCTTTCACTTGATATGTGACAGTATGTATATTTCTCAGATCTCAGCACTGATCATGTTGAGGCGTTTTCTACCAGACTCGGCCGTGCAAATCAACACACGACAGCCGGCAGTGCACACAGCTGGTCCGGTCAAATGTGCCGAGCTCCTTTATCCTTCTCATCCTCCATGTGTCGTACACTCTCAGAAAAAAGAGGTTCCATAAGGAACCCTGTGATTCCACGGAAGAACCCCAACTGGTTCCAGGGTTCTTTCACACTTCACACCTACGATAGAGGGTTCCATGAAGATCTAAAAAGAGTCCGTCTGTTGGAGACAAGCCAAAGAACCCTTTTTCTGAGAGTGTGCCGTAACTGTAGCAACCTAGGAGGGGTGTTTTTTCAGTGTTTTGTAAAAGTCGTCGATTGACAGCAAAGGTTACTCCACCATTATTATGTTCAGGAAACCCCTCCACACACACACACACACACACACACACACTGTCACTGTCCACAACTGGGGCATGTTCAATCTGAAAATGTTTTGCTATGGTTTCAGTGTTGAACGATATGTTTCCTCCCAACGGTGTGCAACGTTACAACAGGCTTAGAGGTGTGTTTGCCCCCGTTTGGTGGGTGTGTCGGGGGTGTGGCCTGAATCAGTCATGATGTAGGCCTGTGCTTTAAAGGCTACAGAATGCCTTCTCAGACGCTATAGGAGCAGACTGTGTCAGTCAGTCCGCCCACGGTTTGCAACAGGATGTTCAACGCGCCTCCATTTCTGTTTAAATAAAACGTTTTGCGATGTTTTCTTTTCTGAACGTGGTTCTGATATCAAACACTTTGATATCCATCAAGACTGGAGTGGAGGAGAGGGCAGGAAGTGACATCATCACGCAGGGTTAGCGATGGCGTGCAACTCCAAAGCATTCTTTCTAAAGCAGTCTGTATTTCTGACAGGAACTTTCTAAAACTCTGCTTCAAACCTTTTATTTGCACACGTAACATTGTCTTTAATACCTGATTAAAATGTCTTTAGCCTTTTTCAATTTAATCCTTGAATTTGCCATGTACTTTTTGCTAAATATCATAATCTTACTGACACGGTTCTATGGGAAAACTTTATGTTGTAATAAAGTTTTGTAGAATTAAGTAACGATGCTCAATCGCCTTAACCCAACGTCAGGGGCCAAATGCATTCATATAGATTGACACAGTTAACATTTGATTAAGCATTTGTATTTGTACATAAACAACAAGGTTGTTGTTTTTTGTTTTTTTTATGTGTTTTCAAAAAAAAGCAAGCCGATGAAAACATCATAAATCTGCAATGAATGTAATTTTGAATTAATACAGCAAGAAGGTTTTAGAATTGTATTTGAATAAAAACAAAATGGTCTCTCAGCACAGCCTAATCATTTGCAGTTTTTTTTATTTATGATTTTGACTTCCACTCCTGTGACTATCATGGGCACAAATTCTGCATTTTTATTTTGTATTAATTCCGCTTAGTCTTGGTCTGTGCCTAGAACCAGCAATCTCACCGTAAATATGGGGGCAGAGATATTTAAAACCTCTCGCTTCAAACGGTCTCATTAGTGTTTTAGACCAACAGTGACCGTTAAGGCGATGCCTGCTGTCGGCGTGTGCAACAACACTTGGACACTGTGGGCCGCTGTGGTTGTAGGTCAAGGAGTATGGCGAACATTTAATAATTTTTCTTCATATCACAATTCGTTGAAATGTCATATCAGGTTTTTGAAAATTTTCCAGAAACCTGATATCAAAATTCGCTGAAATGCGAAGAAAAATCATGCCATAAAGCAGTGTATCTGAGCCCTCGGATATACCGCCCAGTGCGCATATGCTGCAGTAACGATATTTCACCACGAGAGGGGGATGCGGTCAAGGAGTTACGCCGTTGCTTTCTTTCCCTCTAAGAAATAAATAGCCGATTATAAATCCAACTGTGCGGTCGAGTGGCGAAGCGTGCTGTAGCTATCTCATGGCTGGTTCGATTCAATCATGATTCACGAATCATGATATCATGCATTTTGTCTTATTGATGGTGTTGATTACGATTACCATGTAGGCTACTTTCCCTTGAAAACTGATTGATAAACCGACGGTTTTGGCGGCCTGTCCAGGGTGTATTCCTACAGATGCAAAGTAATTCGGTTAAAAAAGAATAATAGCAAAGCAAAAATATAAGGAAATGACCACATATTGATAACATTATAATCACAGCAAATCTCCTTCCTAGAAGAACTAATCATCAATAACTGAACATTACACCCCAGAAAATAGACAAAAATGAAAAGCTGCAATTAAATTAAACAGGCGCCACGGGTCTCATTTTGAAGACGGAGGTTTAAATTTTTTCATGAGCTACAGACTTTTTAATACATACTTTTCTTCGGTCACTGAACTGAGCGACGGGCAAATGGTGTAGGCGTATACAAACGCACAACCACAACGGCCTTCGTTTAATTAACGGTTATTTTCAAAATAGCAGAGCAAAGCACAGCTGAAAAACGCGTCCGGTGGAGTCTGCATCTGCGTGGGCCATTTCACATATTTGCGTTTTCATCGATACATTTGACGCACAACTGATTTCGTAAGTAGCATATTACTTTTGTGTCTGACTCAAGTAGCCTAATCATATGTTGATATTTCGGGTGGGGTTCTGTCTTTAACAGCTATTGTCTTGACCAGGCTGGTCGCTTTCAACGAAAGCGTGGTTTGTGGCCTTCTTCGTGTCCGGGGGTTGCATTCGGTGTCCATGTCCACGAAATAAAAAAGTATCCCGCTCTTGTACACGACAAAATATAGGACCACTAAAGAAAGAATGTTGCACACCACACAGAACTCGTTATGTCCTTTCACGACGCTAAAACGGACAGTTGTGTCCTGAAGCGAATCTGTGGTATGCGACTGAAGGAAGACTCGGGTCTCGGATGTACGAAATTCACCCTGCTGCCCATGGTGTTTTACTAGTTCTCAAAAAGGATTAATCGAGAGGTTAGCATCCTTGGGTTCTGCCATTTTGTCAAAATTAGAATGCTCTTTGATTTAGGCTATTGTTATGTAGGCCTACAACAGACTGAACACCCACAATTAAAACTAGATGCAACACAAATGCTATGGTATTGTTCTTGAGAATTCTAGCTGCATAACTAGGCCGACAAGAAAAGCCCTATATATCCTGTCAACACTTGAGCTGTGTGTCCATAGTTTACCGAACCAATAGCGTCGATCTATGCCAAAGTATAGTATAAAGCACTAATACATTATAAAATGTGTCAGTTATGCGTTCTCCCATAAATAGAACCTGATCGCTGACTGTGGCTCATTTGGACCGTGACGCAATGCAAATCTGCGTTTGAGCGCGACGACATACATGCAGTACATGATGTGCCCACGCGATGGCGCGAGGGTTCAATGCTGATGTGTGGTACTGTGGTACGTTAGTGGATGTTTTAGGTCAGTGGTTCCTAAACTGGTGTCCGGGAGCCCGTAGAAAGCGGTGAAAGAGTCCCAAGGGGGTCCTCAACAAAATTGAACAATTAGTTTATCTCTTTAAGTGAGTTTCGTTCATATTAAGATATTTAATTGTTTTTTTATACGTTAATATAAATTTCACATTGTTTGGCCCTGAAGCCCGTTTGTCACATGCTTGGTAATATTTGCTCTTTTTAGGTCCGTTGGAAAATATCGCACATATGTATTGTACGAAATGCATATACAGATCTAAAATATATTAGACATAAGTCATTATTTGGAAAAGTTTCCTTTATTCGGAAATTCAAACATATAGTTAGATAGATAGATCATTAAATTTTTAAAGTGCTTTTCCAGACATTCAAAGCACTTTACAATGATGCGGGGAACCCTCAACAATTATACACTCTGTGAACACTTTATTTGGTATTTATTTTACTAATTTTTTAGACTTATTGGCTGCTGTAGCCTATCCACTTAGTGGCTTGGCGCGTTGGGTATCAGCAATTTCTGAGATACTCAAACCACCCTGCCTGGCATCAACAATCATTCCACTGCCAAAGTCACTCAGATCACATTTCTGACATTTGGTCTGAGAAACAGCTGAACCTCTTTACCACATCTGCATGCTTTTATGTATTTAGTTTCCGCCACATGATTGGCTAATTAAATATGTGCATGAACAAGCTGGTGATCAAAAGTGGTCACGTAATAAAGTGTGTATCGATATAAAATGTATGGGACCTACATCATTATTTAGAAAAGCTTCCTTTATGTGTAAGTACCATAGATAGATAGATAGGTAGATAGATAGATAGATAGATAGATAGATAGATAGATAGATAGATAGATAGATAGATAGATACATAGATAGAACATTTTAGATTTAGATTCGTGGCAATATGTGAATTCACAATGTCCACAATGCGCAGCAAGGGAAACATGCTCAGCTCAATACCACGTGCCCACTAACCCACCAACTAAAGATTTAGATGGAGTGCCCAACCGCATCACATCTCCATTAAATAGGATGGGCATCAGGCAGATGGATAAATAGGTAATTTAACAGCGCAGTGTCTTGGCACCTGCCTGCTACTTGGTTATCTTATGTGAACAGAAAGGGCCGCATCCACACAGAAGCACAATTGTGTGTGTGTGTGTGTGTGTGTGTGTGTGTGTGTTCCGCGCGGCTATTTATGATGCACTTAAAACGAACAGTGTATGCTATTGTACGTCGCTTTGGATAAAGGCGTCTGCGAAAGAAATGTAATGTAATTTAGGCGAACTAATGTTTCCTTTCGTCACGTCGACGAATTTGCCTCAAAATAGTTGTTGGGGGGGATTGTAACGCAAGGCCTATGGTGAAATTTTAACCGTTAGTTTTGGTTTGTTAAAGTCTCCACGGTCCTCAGTTGTGTGAACGTCTTCCCATCCCTTCATTCTTAAATTTAGCGTGTGAAAAAAATCGGTTTGATACTTTGCCGTCTGAAGCGTTTTCCTGGAATGTAGATCCCTCCCGGTTGTTAATTTATGCGCATATTAATTAGTCGCCATTGTAATTTCACTGTGGGACACAACATGCAAATGAACAGTGTGTGTTTGTGTGTTAAGACCCCCACCACCACCACCACCACCCCGCCAAACCCCAATCTCTACACGTACAGCCAAAAATATACGTTCAAAAATTTACCTATAGAGTTCACACTTTCCTTTGGCGAAGTAACATTTAAACCCTTTGCAGTCCTGTCTTTGTCAAATTAGAAAAAATTATTACATACGTGTTTTGGAATAAAACCGCAGAAAGCCATATGAAACGACTCAGAGAGGTAAGCAAGAGTCTATTGCCAGATTTAAGGCGAATAGATATTGGTTTATATGCCTAATTATTAAAGACAATTGCAATCTGAGTATTGTCACGAAACTTAAATCACGTGCAAATATTGTTGCCAGACGAAAGAAAAACAAATACAAGATTGCTCTATTTTGCACACAACAAAAAGACAGAACTGTTGTGTTTTTTTAAAAAATTTATTTAAGCTGTTATAATTCACTGTGTATCTGTTTGCTTCAATCAGCCAATCACCAGTCACCAAGTTAACATATTTCACTTTTGCTTTTTGCGAAAAGAATATAGATTCTTTACAGTATATAAGATATGTAATATAAGCGATGACAAATGACACAATATTCATGACATAACCTGGAAAAATAAATCAAACATGCATGTTAAATGCAAAGAATATAGAGATAAAAAAAACAAATAAAAAAAACGATGTCAAAGGGTTTTCAGACCATTTGTGAACCTCTAATGACATATGATGAGTTTTCCGTAATATTGAAACAGGGAGAAACATTCTGCACAGGTAATTAGTTACATCAAAAGAAAGAAATGCGATATGATGGCCCCGCCCTCACATACACACACACACACGCACGCACACACGCACACACACACACACACACACACACACACACACACACACACACACACACACACACACACACATGCAGTAGGCATTATTTTTGAACTATCGTATTAGCTAGCTTCTTATTTGTGTGCCTCGAGGTAGTGAATAACGCTGTGAACTGCATTGTTGTGGAAACTCTTGACCTGAATATACCTGTAGATGTCTGCTTTAAGATCCACACGCACACACACAGAGCGAGAGAGAGATTGGATGGCTCATGGCCTTGTAAATGCTAAGTAGTTAATATGTTCTAATGTTCCTCCAAATCAGAATTTGTCATTTGATTCATGTTCGAATTCAAATACTTACTGATTACATTTTCAGAAAACATGAGTATATAAACTTTAAGATATTAACTAATAGTTGTCAGGTAAACTTATTTAGAGTGAATGCCCAATCATTTGTCAAGTCAACACAGTGCTATATTATCATGTAAATGTGCCCTTAATTTGATTTTAAAAACCGTTGCCACAACCTGTAATCATTAATTGGAAATATTTCCGTAAAAAGGAAGAACGCACTACTTCAATTTAATTTACTCCTTATATTGAAGGAGAAAGAACGTTGCGCTTGTATTTAGCAATCTTTTCACAAATATGTTTTTCATGCATTGAGAAACAAACGGATATACGCCAAAAGCGTGTAGCAAAATCCCATGGCATCTGATAAGACAGCTTTCAATTATATAAGAATGTGGCTAGTCTGGGAATAGTATTTGCGGGGCGTTTTGTGTTACAAGTCTGCTTTCCAATGCCTTTTACAAGAACATGTTTACATATATTTATCATATAGTTGCTTTCTGCAAAATGACTTCAGCTTTACTGGTCATTCTATTAAGATTGAAGATTTCGTTTTGAAGTGTTTATTTTTTATTTTTTAAGTCAGTGTCCTAGAACTCTAGAATTACCAGTTGTGGTTGTGACATCAGCATTAGAATGTTCAGATAAGATGTATTCTTATCGGGGCATATTCTAATCCTTTGTAATCTCACACCTTGAAGGGCCACACCTTGCTGAAAATTAAGGGAACGCCCTAACTATGCAACGTGAAATATGATGGATTTAATAAGAGGGATCATAGTTAGGCTATATAAAAGCACATTGAACTGTCAATTAGAAAATTATAGAACTTATATTACTTTACGATAGTACCAATAATTTCTAGCCTACTATTACTACTATACTACTACTGCTGGTAGTACTACTACTACAAATACTACTACTACTACTACTACTACTACTAATAATAATAATAATAATATTAATATTAATATTAATATTAATATTAATATTAATATTATTAATATTATTAATATTAATAATATTATTAATATTAATAATATTAATACTATTAATACTTATAATAATAATAATAATAATAATAATAATAATAATAATAATACAAGTATAAATAATAACTTTTATAATCATAATGAAAATATACTATTCAATGTATCATCCTCATAAAAAGTTATGTTTCTTTTTAAAATCCCAAGCAAGAATACATATGTTTGACATTATATTTGTATTTATGCGTCCCCATAACTGTGGCCTATAACGTAGTTTATTATAAGGCTATAATTAAATGTCCAACAAGAATAAAGGTGCTGGTTCAATTCAAATACAAAGCCGCTTGGCTTGAATTAAGTCAGTATTTCTTTAGACCTGCATGAAGATTGACCTGGTCCTTTTTTCTTCAGAAACAGTTCAGAAATAAAATAATAGAAAAATGTAATAAAGTGTTTTCGAAGTTATACGTTAGGAAGAGAAAATGTTGGTGGACTTTTATTCTATGGAAAAACCAGTCTAAACTCACTTTTCCTTAATGAAGTTACATTTTCGTCAATTCCAAAGACGTGCAAAGCCACACATATTTGTTTCCTAAAGTTGAACTCCAAATCACTGCCAGGTAGCCTAAGATTAAATGCAACTTTAAATGAAATCACCTAACAAAAATCTGATCTGAACATTTGATGGTCTGTTGTTACCCCTTTCTTTGTAATTTTCTGCGTGCATCGGGACATCCATCCAAAATACAATCCGCTCGAGGGGTGGAGGTGGGTAAAGTTAATTCACCGTCACATTCTACGGCCACCTCTCCAACCCTCTCCTCCTCTACTAGGCTACTGTACTAGTTCTACTAACATGAACATCATTAATATCAATATAATTATTAATAATAATAATCATAATAATCGTAGCAATACTGACACTAATATGTCTAATAATAAATGCTATAGTAGTAGAGAGGTATTAGTAGTGGTAATGCAGGTAGGTAGTAGGTAGTTAATTGCCAGAATATATTAACAAAACTGTCGATATCCAACACCTGTATATTGGGCTCCACATCATTTGCAGCTGCTGCTGTTGTGACGTGAGGTTGCTTGAACTTCATTCGAGACCGTCCGTTTGATGTCTTTTTTCCAACAGTTTTTTGACCAAAAGAAAAGTATTATTTTCTTGACAAAACTTGGCACTTTTATCGCTAAATGCCATGTAAAAACTTATCTGACTCCTGCACTTGATTCAGCTCTTGATTTCTCTTGGGTATCGATTTTATCGTGGAATTAATTTACGAGAAATCTAATGAGGGAGAAGAGAAAAAGAAAACTATTTCCATTTAGTTGGTATGTTACTGTAACGCGTATGATGGTCATATAGACTAAATTTAGAATTGAATTTAGAGAAAGAAAGAGTCAAAGGCAAAAAAAAAAGTCATGAAATCCAGGCTAAGGTTATGCAGAACAGATGAGGAAACAATGTTTTTTTTTTACGGTAACGGATCCGTTACCACAAGTAAACCACGAAAATATGCCCAGACTCTTAACAATCGTGTGATAAAATTGTGGCTTTAATTCTGAATTAAAAATATGTAATCTGTAATAATCCAATCTCTCTCTCTGTCATTCAAATCTAGGCTACTTTCAAACGGTTCTGTGAGTTAACTAGGGTTTTGATTTTCTAATCCTAAAGTAAGATCATTTTCCCATTCGACGGCCATGCCTCCACCTCATTCTACCTCGCTCTTTGTGAAAGTTTGTTTCACACTGATTGGAAGCAGCCAGTACAATTAGGCCAGTGTGTATGCTCAACAAAAGCGTGATTGCTGCAAGCAACCTTAACAGTTAACATCAAATCCCAGCATTCTGTTCGCTTCGAGAGAAAGCGGAATAGCCCCAGTGTTAGTGTTTTGGTAAATGTTCTATAATCACTGGGTTTGAAGGGTTGTTACCTATCTGCTATTTAACTCTCCTGAGAGTTCCTGAGGTGCGAATGAGGGGGCGTTGTAGTTTCCTGAATGAGAAGCAATGCAAGTCAGGGATTTTGTTCCAAAAGACTATAATAACGATGATGCACGTTCAACCAAAAATGCAGCTTTTTTATGAATTGCTCGTTTGTGTAGCTAATGCATGACAACTGCGTGTAGAAAATCATGATAGATCAACGTTTGTTTTAACGAATTAAGCGCAACGGTGAACTTAATAACATATTTTCATATAGCTACCACATTGAGCAGAACAGTTTGCCATGTATATTACTGCTGTGAATTGATATTACCATGCCGCCTAATTGAAGCTTATTGAGTCTCCATGGTTTCCGTTGTCTTTTTGAACAGTTTTCCGTTTCTGATTGTGACGTAATCAACATTCAGATTATAAAACGTGCTGGTTGATAAAGCATTATTCTTAAATTCCAATCAGTTCACATTCTGATGATCACAGTTTTAAGAGAATTGCCACACCATTTAGTTTTTTATTCAAATTACATTTTAAACACACCCTACCACCCTATCTTTCTAATCACATTCACAAAATAAATAGGCTAGTTAAATAAATAAATAAATAAATAAATAAGGTCAGAACCAGAAGTATGTGTACTTCAAATAGCCTAACATATGACAATAACGTAAGGCCCGTGGTGGTACCGTGCTCCTCACCTGGATCCCATTGTTGCGGGTGAGATCCAGGCCTAGTTTGTTTACCGCCGGATGCACAGCACTGGTGAATGTGTCACACTTTTACCTCGCTCTGCTTCACAGTGGTTTCAGTTGCAGGTAGCCTAGAATGACTTCGGAAAGGTCTACTTTTTTTCCATCAAATGTCACGACACAATGATGGATGACCCTGACGCGATTGCTACACTTCAGCACCGTGGAATGGACAGCGCCGCCAACAACGTGAATGCGGGGTGTTAAAATAAAACAGCGGCTAAAAATGTACCATTGGCCAAATTCAAAGCGTCGAAAAAGAACACCGAAGTGTAACCCCGCCTCGATTAAAGTGGACGCCTGTTGGGAAACTAACTCAGATCACTATGGACAGCGACAAATGACTTGTTTCTCTTGCTGAGTAGGTATATACATGGACACGTTATAATGGCATTTATATCATAGGTAAAGCATGGCCTAATCGGATTTTTATAGAATACACTTTGGCAAAGTAGGACACTTGAGCATAAAGTTCAAGAGCTCAATTATTTATTATTAGCCTGGCATTCTACAAACGAATATCGATGTAGGCCTAGATAATGTAATTACAATCCTTTTTTTTTTCAGGCTAAAACGCCGAAATTACATAAATTACCGTGAGTTCTGCCTATTTGCATGTTGCACCTTTTTATACATTAAATTGCATTCTCATCCATAGAGAATATATAGGCCACGTGCATTCACCCGGAAGCGCCGGGGTATTGGGCAATGTCGCTCTGAAACCTGCGACTATAAGAAGCGCAGAAACGTGTTAGTTGGCGTATAGTTATCAGAAATAAATACGTTTAATTAATGTTCGAATGCAAACGAATTAGCATGCGAATCTGCGTCCAATTAGCGACGAGGAAGCCTAGAAACTAGGCCTCATCAGGGTGGGACGGGCCCGTCTAAACAGGGAATATTTCAAGTTCGTGCCCATCACCAGAGATTTTCGTCTTGATGCCATAATCCCATCAAAGGGCATCACTCCGCCCCCCACCCCCCACCCACCCACCCCTTGCCCAATCGCTAAAATAAACAGGAGCAGCCTGAGTTTGAAAGGGCGGGAGAAAAAACAGCTCCATGCGCCCTTTTGTGCCCGTCGAGAATGGGAGTGAAAGAGCGAACAAAAATCCACTAAATTTGTCCGAACTCGAGGGGAAGGCTAAAGAAACCAACATTTTAAATTGCCAGCTCAGAGGCACATTGTTCACCGCTCCCCGCCAAAAAAAAAAAAAAAAAAACTTCATTCTCTCCGATAGCAGCCCCGTGTCGTGTAGCGAAGTCTTTTCTTGTTTTGTCCGCGGCTCGACCTCCTGTTTTTAATAAAGGGGACCCATGCTGACAACTCAATCGCGGAGGTTAGAAGCCCTGAAAGACGCGGCTTCCCGCGCCGCGGTCTCTCCGCCCGCAATTTCCTTCGCCCATTCTCCTCTCCTTTTTAATCGCGACGAGAGAAGGGAGGGAGTGGGCCATATTATCGCAAATCCGCCTTTCCTGACCAGATTTTTCATGAATGGGGTCCAAAGTGAGATAATCGACCCTGAACAACGCGAGGGCAGGTGACGCTGGAAGTTTGGCAGAGAGGAAAGTGGCGAGATTGACGCCCCCCCCCCCCCCCCCCCTCACTCCCCTCCCCTTTTCATTTTACAGTTAAGATGGAAGTAACACGCGGTCAAATTAAATAACGATTCGGGACAGCATTCGTACCAATTTCACTAACAGTATGCATACAAACTGTAGCTACGAGCAGGCTTTAATATTCGCTCATATCAGGAGATTCAGTAAAGCATTTTCACTTGGGAACTGTGTATTCCATGTATGCTAGTCTACATACCAGGCAAACTTTTTTTGACGGACGAGAGAAACGTACTTGACACATGGGGAATAAGTGTTTGGGTTAAAATCTCATATCGAAGTACAGGTGTATTCTTGAGCAAGGCCTCTACATTATACAGTACGTTCTGAGCAGTTGTAGCCAACAGTACACGTCTGCATAATTGTGTGGGGAAATTGCCAATGTATAGTGTGAAAGTGCTGTTTGTAAGCAATGCTATACAAGTATGCAAACCATATGAATAGATATTAGTAAAATGACACGGCACAGCTGGCTATACCTGTAGGCTAAATATATGCACAAGAATTACCAAACACAGAATCAACGCGCAACATGACATTTTGATTGTTATAATATTGATCTGAGCAAAATATAAAATGCATTAATTAAGTGAAAATGCATATGTCACGCAGCAGGTATGATGGCTACCCAGAAGAGGCAGTGCCACGACTAAATTAAATCAGGTTGTCTGGAAGAATTCAGGGCTACTTAACGGACCCTGCGTACGGTTTCCTCTGCTGAAACCGTGCTAAAATAACAAACAACATTTTGTTTTCCGTTTCATTCAGAAGATCCTGTTCACAGCCGCCACTGCGAAATCGGAGTGCTGTTGTAAGCAACCTAGAACTATGTACATGCTTGACTCCAATTTGTATTAAATTCACAACAGACACATGATTGTCCCAATTTACTCTGATTCTACTAAATTATATTACAATATACTGTATACTATATTAAATGTGAAATTATTATATTAGAAGTTGTGTCCTGACAATCAATGGCATATTTATCCTTTTTTGTGTGAAAAGCCTGTAGAACATCACGCTGAAATGTCCACAATGCATGCATGTATAAATATCCACACGTTACAGAAGCTTGTTAAAACCCTACATTAAACAAATATTTGTCTTCTTACCGTTATTTATAATAATAATAATAATTATTATTATTACTATTATTATTATTATTATTATTATTGTTGTTAATATTATTATTATTATTATTATTATTATTATTATTATTATAATATTATTATTATTAATAATAATAATAATAATAATAATAATAGTAATAATAGGCCTAATCGTATTTATGGGTTTACTGTGGGGCCAAAATCATGACTTAGTGTTAGGATATGTCATATCATATGTACCATATGTACCATAGTACCACACATTACATTATTGGCATTTGGCAGACGCTCTTATCCAGAGCGACGTACGTGCATACCCATAACCAGGGATAAGTTCGCTGAAAGACCCGTCCAAGTATCGGTTCCATGCCAGCTGAAGAGTGTGCACCGCTGTTCAGATACAATGTTGTGAACTTAGATACAGTATTGGGTAAATATAGCCATTATTGTATGCATGGAGAGACACATATCTGAAATCATACAGTAACCAAAATAATCCTTCAGACATGATGTAACTGAATACTGAATAGTAAATGATTATACATTCGACGGTGGTGCACAGTTAAATGTCCAATGTGTATTAAACTCTAAAAGAGTACATACTTTAAAAGAGTATAGACTATGCAAGAGTTTACACTGAACCGTCTACTATGTGGTTATAAATCAGATATGATGTATATATTTTTTTTTGATGAATGATCTTTGCGTTGGTACAGATTCAAATAAATCCTGTTTATTTAGTTCAGTTTATTCTCCCTGCAATTGCACTCAAGACGAAACCAAACGTACCAACTCGACGAGTTGGCAGTTAGATTAAGCAAAACAATGGAGTCGGAACAAAATAAGATCAGAAAAAAAATCGAAAAAGTTTAAAATTTACGAGCAAAATGTATTGGCATTGACGTGAAACAGGGCGGTAGTCTTTTCTAATGCAGCTAATCTGTGGATAAAGAGTTGAGGTCCAAGAAAACACGATGCTGCTCATCATTTGTAATTTTCATTCACATTCAACTTGCGTCCTCTGTGGAAGACAATGTTGGAAAGTTGCCAAGTTTGCGCATACACGATTCAACACACGCTACACGATTGACCTAAGATATATTATTACAGAATAAAAAACAGTTTTATGCATAATTATTAAGTCATTACTAGACAAAGATATTGCTTACAGGATTCTGCCAGTTTTCATTCAAACAAAAAGCATTATAAGGACGTCTTTCGGTTTTTGGCTCAATATTTGATCAATCCTCAGAGCTAGCGTCCGGTAGTCTAGCCAGTGGGTGTATCAAAAACAATGCACAATCTGCCACACAGATCATGCAGGTTACCATTACTTCCTGTTCTAAAATTATAATGTATTACGATTAATAACATTTCTGAATACATTACTATTGTCTTATATGCCTATTATTACCATTCTTGTCATTTTTGTCATTATCGAAGACAAAGAAGAAGAAGAAGAAGAAGAAGAACATAATTTATATTGAAGATCATGTAAAAAATAGCGATCATTAATTCCACAGCAGCATGCATTTCTGCCAGTCTGCCAGTCAACAGTGGGGCACACCGTGCATGCATGTTTATGAATATGGATACGCATGTTTATGAATATGGTCCTATGCAGCACTTTTGCCATTTGGGGGCGTGGCCAATTTATCGCCAACTGGGCCATCAGTTGAACCTTAAATGGCGAAATCAGCGCATATCTGCACATTCTAAAAAGTTTTATTTCAGTATCACACGCACGTCGGTTGTGTAACACGAGGCACATGTTGAGCACATGCGGGCAAAGCATGACGTCGCGCAGTCAATAGAGCGAGACGACGTGACTGCTTTATATGGATTACGAATGGCAAACTTCACGGCGTGGCTGTGTAAGCCCTGGCTGCGACACATTGCTTATAATTACCCAGGAAAAGACTTTCGTGTGGCGCACGTTGAAATCTATGAGAGGCGCATACTTGCTCGTACGGGCATATATTGCCTGCATTATATTCCCGTCTTCGGCGTCGCGCGGGCCTCTTTACTCCAGTGTTCTATAATCTTGGCATGGTGATGGCTCACAGCTTTGTGCCACGAGGAAAGTCTTCCAGCTTTGAATTATGCATACATTTGCAAATAGTTTGCATATATTGAAATGAGCCCCGGCTAATTAGCTTACCCTGCATGCGTGTATTCATTTTAAACATGCATTAGGGTGTTTGCCCTTTCAATAAGATTTTTCTCGAACCGAAATCGCACAACTATATCCGCCTGCTAACACTGATTCCCCTTTACACCACAAATTGTTTTCAAACATCATATAGCAGCCGTTTCAGAATTACCCATAACCCCCAATCCTTGCATATGCACAAGCACGCGGGTGCAGACGACAAGGCACAGTCTCCACGTGCGGCAGCACCAGTCCCCTCTGCAGCCCACGCGCCACTGACGCTGTGTCGATAAGGCGTGACGCTCCACAGTAAGATCAGCGACTGATACCTTCAATATATCAAATACCGAATGACTTATTCCAGGTCCATATTATCCCTTATTTTAGGACGGGTTCTGAAAGGGGGTGGGGGGGTTGGGTTGTATCTTGCATGTATGACATCGCTGGAAAGCACGAGGAAAACAGGTCGAATGCTGGAGTAGCGTTCGGTAACAACCAGGTAAGCAGCTATAATATCATTAATCCTCTGTAGTTTAGAGTACAAGCTCGTCTCATCGGAGAAAGTGCGATATTATGCACATATATTCGCGTGAATTCAAACATAGTCTGAGTAGTGTCGCCTGCTATTTTTTGTTTGTAGCGTGTCTTTCACGTTCGGCGCTAAATAAACTACACGTACCAAGGTAGTTGGCACTTCTGATATAAAACAACACATTGCCGTTTAGCTACCAACTCCGATGGGGAGTGATTCAAATACCGAAAGGTTCAAGATAGGAAACAGAAAGATCTTTCTGATGAAGTATTGTAAATTAAACCTTCCCCTTTTTTGGACGGGGGGGGGGGGGGTAAATGTGTTGTGAGGTTTGTGAGTGAGTGTGTGTGTGTGTGTGTGTGTGCGTGTGTGTGTGTCTAGGGGCGGGGAGATATCGTTTCGGGCCAACAATATGCGCAGATTGGCCGAACAAAGGACAGCGAGGTTTGGGTTGCTAAACACGTTCTAGAATCTTAGCCGGCCAGACAAGGGATTAAATTTATTGGCAAGTGGTGAGAAAAGTCGACGGGGGAAAAAAATATATAACTATGCTGGTCTCGTCGGGAGAAAAACGGACCCAGAGATTCCTCCATTTCAAAGGCAACCACGCGCATGTAATAAGTAAACAGAAGCCCGTGCTGCGTCGCGCGACGCTGTTTAACGGGAACGATGCAGAACAAGCCGCGCGCGAATTCCCAGAGCCTGGCAAATGTTTTTAGGCGGGCGACCACAAGGTATAAAATATCTATTCGGTACTCTACTGTTCAGCACCTGACGCAGCGTATGTGTGACATTTCATAAAAATGGGCGTATTAAAGGATTAAATCAAATCAGAAATCTGTGAGTGAGTGATGGAAAACATAGCCGCGAAGGAAAGCTTGGTGCGCTTAACAGCTTTCCTTGCTTTGACAATGAACATAGGCGAAGCAGTTTTTTTGGAGGAGGTTATTCGCAAGACATCCCATAAATATCAGTTTTCTAGCTCCGCTGCTAGAATGTGACGTATCCCCGCGTTGACAGGACACAGGAAATGACACTTGTTGACTTTGTTGCATAGGTGATACAAACCTGGCGTACAGAGAAATACACACGTGTTTGACAGAAAGCAACTACAGCACATTTAAACAAGAACACGGACGAAAAATCACAAGTGCATTGCATGCGAGAATCACAATTTCACGTGTGAATTGAACATTTTCACATGCTACTTGCAGTATTAATGCGAAGAGAAAATGCCACATGTGAACTGGACATTTTCACGTGTTCTTGGATTTTTTCACATATGAGTGAAAATCACCACAAACAAAATAGGCTACATTTTGTCCCATTTTCACATCTCTGACACGTGACGTGACATGTGAACTACAATTTTCACATGTGAAAACATTAATGTGACTGGAAATATTATAGGCTATTTTCCACTCTCATCATGTAAGTGGGCTTATTTTATAGTTCACATGTGTACTCTTCACATGTTGGGTGTTCACATGTGGTTTTTGAGCATGTTTTTTTTTTCTTTAAGGGAAGCAAAGGCAACTTTAAACACTCGAGTAAGTATTTTACAGAAAGGCCAGAATTCACATTGGTTTTCACATTGCAGGGGACATTGAGTGTTTTACGTCAGTCATACTGAGCTCCATTTTGTCACATTGAGCTCCATTTTGTCAACTTGGGGGATCAGTTCCTCAAATGATTTCTGATAATCTGAAACTTTTTTATGTATATATATATATATATATATATAGACCAATGGAGGCCCCTATTTAATTTGATATAATCAACATTGGACCCATATAACCACCTTGAACTTTTAATGTTAACTTAAATTAAATAACTTTAAATTGGGCACACTAAAAACCCCTTTGGTGGGTGAACGTGTGGATGCGCTGCAATGCATCGTGGGAAATCACAGCTCGTGTGCAATTAAGGGTTTAGCATTGGGTCCGTTCTGGCCCACTGTATCTGACTGAGATGATCTGTATCTGGTAACACAGACGCCTGTACTCTATCATAGTTTAACACAGGGCTTAAAGTTCTCTGGCCCCATGCCTGATATCAGGCATAGAGCAGTTTTAAATTAATATAATACTTAATTCAATACATTCTACACATTGGACAACCCTGTTTACAGTGGAAATATGAACAGCATAAAAGGCTGCATATTACCTTTTTCGTGGTTTATCCGCACCAGAAAATATGATGTATTTTTTCTTTTTTGCAAGTAGGTTTTCCCCTTTGCGAGAGACATTTCGAACAGAGGGTGCAGAATTTGGTGAAATCACCTCTGAGTTTGTATGCAGCTGCCTAACATTCACCATTTACCATTTACCCTGTGCCTAACTGGCACACCATGGGACAGTGTGCCCTCTACTCAATATGTGTAAAACCTGAATGCAGTGCAAAAACAGTAATATGTCTGGTGATCATTCCGCTCTAACGTGGTTTATTTGAGTCCACCGTGGATGAGCATGCACTCTTCTCAGTGTTTATGTAACACTGGATCATTTGTTGTGTCGATTCATTAACTGCCTTTGGGAACTTTCCATTTCTATTTTCTATCCCTTGTTGTTGCACATTTAAAAAAAAAATATATATATATATATAATCTCTTTTTGTTTGGCCCTGACATGTTTGTGTTGGATTTGTATATGTTTTCAACTCTTTTTAATAATCATAGGGTCACTTCAGGAAAACTCTTCAAATTTCATGCTGATATATACAGGATATAAATATTTTTACCCTTAAGCCAACTTGAGGGTTAATACAGTGAATGAGTGAAAGGGTGACTTTAAATAAAGGCGCCAAATAAATGCTGTAAATTTACCATTTACATTGTGCAATCTTCATACATATTAAAACATTAAAGTTAAATTCTGATATGTTTCTCTTCTGCCACATTATAAGAGAGAGGGAGGGAAGGCAAGTGTGTATGTGGTGTGTGTGTGTGTGTGTTTGTGTATTTATGTGTGTGCCCTCTTTGACAAAGGATATCGCCTATACTCGATGCAAAATGGATTGTTGCCAGGAATATGTGCGTCAACGTTTTTCATTGGAATGAAGCAGCAGCCAGTGTCTGTCTACTGTATTGCGTTAAAGTGACAGTTTTGATTATTTTGGGCATTCGTTTTTATTTTTATTTTTTTCCAGTTACATCGAATCGATACCTACATTTAGGCCAATTTTGAGTGTCGATCCTCCTCATTACATGTGCTTGACACGCGATACGAGGAATAGGCGTCCAAGGACGAGTAAGCACTCAGCGTTGAACAGCGTGCTGCAATAGCGTTGGCTACGACAAGCGATTACTGCATACATTAATAAACGCATGGGTAGACCAACTCTTTGTCACACACCTCTGTGCTGAAGTGTTCAATAGGTAGGCTAGCCAACTTGATTCTCATTTTATTTGCGTGATGAAATAGAATCTTGTAGCCTATTTGATTCATCGCAGTGCACAAATCAAAATACATCATACAAATGCAACACAATACATTTAGGCCAACAAAATAGAATTCCAAACTCTCCGTGTCGTGAACTTGCCAGTACACAGAATAAAAAGAGTCACGAGACAAGGCTACAGTGCAAATCAGTAGCCTACAAAACTGTCTCCCCCCACGCCATACGAATGAACAATTACTGTCCAATTCTCAAATGTATTTTTTAAACAATGCCTGATGAAACGGTGCCAACATTTTGCATCTTCAGTTGAGTGCGTAACAGTATGTTGGAACCTGTTCAATTAGCTGAAACACGGAGTGTTTAAATCGTAAACGCTGGAAAATATGTGAATAACATAGCACTTTCTGTATATTATGATATCGCTGTGCTCTGTAAGATAAACATCACTTGTAGGTAATAATACATGCTTGATGTTTGACTCAATTAAAATGCATAGAGATTTTAGTACAAGGTATGCTACATAAACTCCCGCCTAGAAATGTGATTTCACCCTAGTTTTGAAACTCCAGTCACTTCTCAAATCACCACTCAAACACCACTGAACTCTCCACCCGTAACAAATAATATGAGAGATTTGACAACCGCGTAGTACAAGACACCCACTCACTTAAAGCTATTTGAGGTCCGCCCTTCAAACAAAAAAGCTAATAAATAAATAAATAAATAAATAACAAGAAATGCTCTGACGTGGTTCAATGTTTCTGTTAATTTCCTTCATTACGCTCATGTGGTATTGTTTACCAGTTCCTGCTTATAAATGAATCCCCTCGTAGTAATGAAAAATAAGACATGACTCGTGTGTTTTTAGACGGAATTGGTCGAGTATAACACATTAAATTGGGTCCGTGGGCTGACACTCTGCACTCAGAATACTTAATTAACACACACACACACCTGTGCGCAACTCCATGTTTAGCCTGTTATCCAACGGCTCGAACGCGACCTCGTTTGGAATAGGCTTTACTGGTTACAGATTTAGGCCTACTCTAGAAGCGTCTGTGCCTGGCGTCTTTGTATTCCAGTCGAGTTTGCCACTATTAGCATGTGCTAGCTCACAGGTTTGTATCTTTAGCTTTATCTAAACAATCGGATTAATGTTAAGCAATAGGCTATTAAGATATAGCATATCACCATAACCATTATATTCGCCCTGGGTGAGTAATACACTCGTAGAAACGAGTTGGACTTTTATGACCCTTCCCAAAAGTAACAAATCAAGATATATGCAATCAGGCCAAAGAGGTTCAGATTCTAGTGAGGGCGAAAATGAACGGCAGTAGCCTAGTGACAATCCCAATCCCCTCATCAAAACAAATAAACAAAAACATTGGCAACGTCGTCACACGTGACTCCATTACTGCCACAGCGCTGCAAGCATACAGATAAATAATGATAGATATCCGTCTGTTAACAAGCATCCAGGCAAATTGGATAGGTGCATGTTTACAGTTATTAATATCTGTGAATATCAATCGACTTGATTCTATATAGTGAATCAATGTTATTTAATTGTTTCAATTGCATTTGGAACGTCGACAGTAACAGTAAATAGTTATGAATGTTTATTTTCATGTAATTCTCTGAGCACTGAGCAAGACGAAATTGGATGCGTTTCGAAAACTGTTGCAGTGCCCAACAAAACGAATGAACTGTGGTCTGCAGCACACAAACCCTTCACAGGAAGTTATTTCATGTTAAGACGAATAAAATGATGGGGACGTCGATCACTTAAAAATCGCATTCTTTAACGCGTGTGTCTGTGTCTCTCTGTGTGTGCGCGCCTGTCAGTATACGTGCATGCTTACGCACGGATGCAAGGAAAGATGCCACCCGTGACGATGCAATTCCACGTGAGCTTTCTGGGCAATGTAGCCTATTTGGCAAAACGACTGGGGAAATGTCAGAAATCTACAACAACGCGCGCGCGCGCGCTCGCTCCTGCTGCTACGGGCTACTCTGTCGCATGTTGATGTGTCTTTTTTTTTTTCTTTTTCTTTTTTTTTCTCACAAGGTCTATACTGACGAATCGACAGGCAACGTATTGTTGTCTGGTAGTGTTCCCGAAAAACAATGGGGATGGATACTGCACGCGGTGAGCTGCCTGGATGGTTCGCGACTCTCCGAGATATTCGGCCGAGTTTCTGTTTCTCATACGCGGTCTCTTGGCAACGTGCAGTTTTTTTTCCTCCCTTCCTCTTTTTGTTCGCGAGCGTGGGGGTTGGGAAAACACTAGGGTTGGGTGATAATGAACTTGAGGCATCTCATCACAATTCAGAAAGTCTCTTGTCAAGTTCGGCGCGTCCGAGTTCCCATGCATTTCAGGAGGAGAAAAACGAAGCCATTGTGCATTATCCATACCCCATTAGCCGCTCTCGCGCCGGCTTCCAAAGAAGGTCCCGTGGTCCGCCCCTGGTAACCAGGCATCGCCGAGCGCGGAAAGCTCTTGCGGCTTAAAACCTAACACGAAACAGTAGCTGTATTTATAGTTTGGCTTCTAGGACGGCGTCCAAAGTTTGAGGAAAGAAGAAAGGCGCGAACCTGGACCGCAGTGCTACAGGGGAAACCAACAACGGGGACTGGCCAGGATGACTATTTGGTATTCGCGCCTCCCATTGAGCAAATAATGTATTCAAAGGAGATTTTTATCCCCGAGATGTGATTATTATGATAATCAACCGACCCAGACCGCCGGCTTTCTATTCGCACGTCTGCGGGTCTGAACTCGGTGCTGACGGCTGAAGTTGATTTGCACGGTCTCGCGCTGGTGACCCAACGGTCGCATTCCTAGACTTCGGGATATCCAAGGGGGTAAAAAGGAAAAAGGAGAGGGAATGGGGGGGGGGGGCTTTGTTTTTGGCCGCAGGATACAATCATGTGGGCATGGATGTAAAAAAAATGAAGTGTTAAGAAAGATTAAATGTGGCTAACACTTACAGTAGCGTTCATGGACATAAGAATGTTTCAAAAATTGCCTGCAAAAGCGCATTTTGCCCATTAGTGGGCCTATAGGCCTACACAGAAATCTAGAAATCTTATATAAGCATAATTACAATTTACAAAAAAAGCAACAACAAAAATAATACTCATCCTCCTACTACTACTACTACTACTACTACTACTAATAATAATAATAATAATAATAATAATAATAATAATAATAATACATAATTAAAAGGGGCCATGAACTTAAATGGATATTCTTTAAGTGTAGGCCTACACCATTTTTCAAAACGTTGACCTGACCCATTGAAGGCCATACTGTAACCCCAATGCCAGTTCAGTGCTGTATGGGCCCCTAGGTGGCCAAATATGATTTATTTTGTTTAAGTGATGAGACCAGAATGGGATACAACTCAAGGTAAAAAAAACAAAATGGACGCTGAGAACGTTTGGCTGTACCGACAGACTAACGGACAGTAGGCTAGTGTGTTCCGCGTGCCCACTTCAAATCTATGAAGATGGGTGGGTTCACAGAAAAAGACAGACGTACGTACGGTGGGTGCGCGGGGAGGGGGGGCCCGGGCGGGGGACTGGCCACAATGGGCGGGGAACAGGTTTGCAATGTCTTCACTTCACCGCATCGTTCTCGCTCGCTTTATTTCAGAGGGTGGGACAAAAAGAAGCCAACCGCATTGTGTCATTTAGGGGTGGGCCTTGGCGGTGGTATATGTGTTTTTGGCGTAAGTGGTTAAGTCCATACCCGTCTTTGACACAGGGGATGGTGTGTCGCCGGGGCTTGGGAGGGTGGGTGGGGGGGTGGTAGCGAGCGAGCGAAGGGCTCACTTTCCCTTCTCTTGAGGGGAGGAGAGAGCTATCTGCACGGGAAATAATCATGATGATAAAAAAACAGGGAAACCCGGTCGAGAAAAGCTGAATGGACGGGGCCGGCGCGACGTCACGGCGAGCCGCTGCCACAAAGCGAAAGACCCAGAGAGGGCCAACCCAAGGAGCTCATTCACCCACCGTAGCCTGGCTCGCTCGGTCGATGGCTGTGGAAAGCGTATGACAAATCCCCAGATCGTCGCGCGTCTTCGATGGGAGGGTAAGTGCGACATATTTGGAGAGAATATTACATTTTTTCACCCTTTTACCGAGGATACCCAAAACGCAGTGTCTTTTTTTTGCTTCCTTGAAGGAGAATATTGTCACTTTCTCCGGCATCATTTTCGTTCTGTTGGAATGGCACACGTTACATCGTACGCAGGAGCCGTGGTCTCCTCTAGCAGCGTAAAAAAAACTACCGTCGATATTGAAATTTCACGGAAATGTATTAAGAAAAAATACGAACCTTCTCCTCTTTGTTGTCTCATTTACATGACGTACATTTTTCCATATTTCACCGAACGCTGCTCAGCCTACCGGGACGAACAATGCATCCGATGTGAAAATGTATTTGCGTAACAAAATGGGCTGACGTGAGAATTCCGAAGTATAGAAATCAACATGCACCCTAGACATATGAAATTTGGCAACGTGGCTCCGCGGGAGTTATTTTCCCCCACCCTAAGACTTTAACGATTCTGCCGAAGTTCGACACTAAGGGGAATTGAGTTGGTGAGTTGGAAGGTCACGGTAGCGTCGGATCAGATTAAAATCTCGCCTATTGGAGGACGCCTTGTTCCCTTTCGGTCTTCACGCCTCTCTCTTTCCCTTTTCTCTTATTCCTCTTTGCAACTCAATCTGCTCTGGATTACGGTAGGGGTGGCCTGCCTAAAAAAAAAGGAAAAAAGGGAGATTACTTAAACCATATTACAATATTACTCCTGCGACGTGCCATCCAAGACCCTCAACGGACAAAAGAACACCCACTGTATTTACGACCATGTGCTAGCGAGGACATACGTGAGCATTCCTGAGCCAATGTGTACTTCTGACGATCTACAAAGTAGATGGCAGTCAGTGTATGATTACTCTATTACGATGGCGCTGATTAGTGCTATTGTTGTTGCTGTTGTGGTTGCTGTTGTTTCCTATATTGTTGTTCAACAATTCAGGAATGTAGGCTAATACTGGAAACATCACCCAGCATGTATCCTCTCGTGGCATTTGTGCCGGCAGCACCCTTGTCAATTAATGCACGGATACGTTAATTTAAATATTAATCTTAATTGGAGACTGCGTTTAAAGAACGACCTCTTACAGTAAAGTCCAAGAAAATAGCACTGCGCAAATTTGGGCCCTGCGTTCTGCGTGGCCTACACCTCGACGACGAAGTTCGAAAAAGAACAGGGGTAAAAACAAAACAACCAAAATCATAACCTCCTTTGAGGTGGGGGGGTATTGAAGTCCATACTTATTCTGCATTGACATCGTACCCGTCCTCCACTCAGCCGTGCCTTACAATAACACGGTTCACATGACCACACGGTTTACATGTGCAACAACTTGCAACCACGTTTTGTACAAATAACTTTAGCAAATTTTTTGGCAATATTTTGATTATCTTACACCTGCCATACAATTTCAAAAGATCACAATATTACTGCTCAAAATTATAAGCGAAAAGCTCTTCAGTGTTTGAAAACCTGTACTAGTTTCGTCCATTAAAACATTGCCAGGGTATGTAGATAATATGGAAACGAACACTGGCCAGGAAAAAAAGTTTTAAAAAAAATGTACAATGATCTGTGTATTTGTCCAGCATGTCAAAGATTAGGAGATCTAGGCTATTGTGCGTGGAGACACGCGCCTGGCCAACCTGATTAAAAAGCAAAGCGCTTACAGTTACGTAAGGCCTGCTTAACCTTTGGTGGAAAATAAAGCGTCGTTTCTTGTTTTTAGTGCAGCATTTGGGTTGTTTCTGTAAAAAAAAAAGTGGATATTATTTACATAGGCCACCGCCGTTTAACTGGCCTTTGGTACCAGTAAATTAGTGTTTACAAATTTGAATCTTGAGGGCCTTCGCTATTTGGTTGTGTACAGGTAGAAATCGAGACGAACGTTCAGAATTAAACCTCAGTCCACGCGAGTCTCACTTGGCCTTTGGTTGGTAGGTCCTTCGGCGTGCTGTGAAGTTTTGTTTGACGATTAGCAGGTCTACTATTCTCCCCTTTAACGTAGCGACTTGCCACGGGGTGCATTATCCGTTTGGGATTAAACATTTTCTAATCTGATTTGGTCGGAGGTTCACTGAAAAGGAAAACCAGTTGGATTTGGGGGCCAGCGAACGGCGTTGAGACCTGCGATAGATTTCAAGCCCTGAGCGGCAGAATATTTCCTTCGAGCTCCAAAGTAATGAGAGAGTTTGCGTTGAATATTAATTACTGTTAGAAAGGGGGGGGGGGGGGGGGGGGGGGTGCCACCTAGGATTTCACGGCTACGTGTTTAGCTACAAGGCATTTTTGCGGTTGTAAACCTACCCAACTTTTTATGTAGGACTCTTCTTTATTCTTTTGTGTTGATGTTATGATTGTTCTTAATTATTATTATTATTATTATTATTATTATTATTATTATTATTATTAGTAGTAGTAGTAGTAGTAGTAGTAGTAGTCCTATTAGTATTATATTGCTGTTGTGGCTTGTGCGAGGATTTCAGCCTTTTGTCTTAACATACATAAGGTCCCACACAGCGGTGGTTTGGAGGTTTATCTGAGCTTAATGAGGTCATGAATAATTAAGAATGTCTTGATGATAATTAACCCTTGGCTGTGTGGAATCGAGTGCAGTGAACGCGTCACAACGCCAACGTCTGGTTATGAAAGCTAGAGGCAGGCGTCAGTCTGGCCTGCGAGTGGCTTTCGTACAGTAACATTTATTAAGATCCCATTACTTAAAACGAATGGCAGCCGAATTTGTTCGTGATACTGTATTCACGCCTGCGTTGAATAAAGCTTTTTGGCAGTGGTGTTTCGTTAATAAGACGAGGCAAATTAACGTTAGGAACAATAAGCAAGAGAATTGTGAAATGGTTGGGCGGTAACAGGCAGCAGGAAGGCTATCGCTGTGCTGTAAATCATATTTGGTTGTGGAGCAACTGCAAAAACGCGTATAACCGCAGTGCAGAAGAAGGCCCCAGATACAACGCAAAACAAAAAAGCGTAAAAATGACACATGTAAAAACAATACAAGTACAAGAAATGTGTCGTAGATAGCTATACAATTTTTTTAAAGGCAGCGTCCGGTTGGCTTTGTGACACGTATTGTATTCAATAATTTCAGTGGCTAAAATGGCCAGAAACCATCAGTTATGACAGGATGAGACAAGATTAGATGTGTCAGTTTCTCATTGAAATGTTACACTGTATGCCGTCCAGGCGGCAAATCATTTTGTTTCTTGATCTCGTTATCTATAAAGACGTTTAAAACAAAAGCGATTAAGCGATTTCTCCGGGCCTGTAGCCTACCTGTCTTAAAGTGGTCTATGAGGTACCTCCTCGGCATCAGGACCAACATATGCACATATATGAACTTATATTCGCCTTAGTTCTTGACCGATTATATGCTACTACCGAATATATGCTTTACAATAGCCTATGCAATATCAATATTGCCCTAATATTTATGACTTAAACGCAGAAATAAACACAAGTGCAATTCAGCAATTAGTCCAATATACAATGCAAGGCGTCTTCTGCTTCTACTGGAAGGGAATGATTTTGCAAACAGTATTTTACTTTACGGGCCTTTGAATGGGCACTCCATCGATAGCCTACACCTGCTGAAACTCAGATGTTATTGGGGGTGATGGGTGGGTGGCTGCCGCGTTTGCGCATGAGCAAAGGTTCGTCTAATTGTGCTTTATTGTTCACGTGCGTGTGGGTGTGGTTTCCATGTGCCTTCCCCAATACTGAATTGACCACAATCAACACCTTTTTTTAAAGCACACAAATTCACCTTAAAAACAAAGATTTCTATCCGTACGTCTCGGTGTATATCAGTAGCAATGTAAGTATCGTTGGTCCACGATTTTCATTTGAAGTAAACGGAAAGTTGAATGTCAGTTGAAGGATGATAATTTGCTCCCACGTGAGCTCAACGCAGCAAAACTGAGAAGAACGATACACGTATGTGTGTGAAAATTTAGACACGTGATTATCGTATGTACGCTGGAGTAACACGAATATGATTTGATGCTTGATGTTTTTCAGGGCCTCGCAAAAGAACATTTCCGGAAGGACACGCCACACGGCACAGGTAAAAAGAAATTCCCCCAGAGGCTCAACATGTAAAATCTGCACTTTAAATGGAAGCCTGTATTTAGCGTGTATTTATATTGACCTCAGTTATTCTTAAATCCACACACTGAAACCCGCTACTTCGAGGAGGTAGAATTGTAGGGGAGTATTTCGTATCGTACGTTTATGTTTTACTATCATGTTGAGCATGCATTAAACGCATTTACATTTCCATTTAAAATGACCTCAGGAGGCTGTAGCGTGATTGGATCGGCGAAAATATATTGCAGATCACTCTTGTGATTGATTTCACTTTTAGTTAATTGAAGAGTTGTTTATTTGGTATTTTGGCAGTTGTCCAGTCGCGAGGGCTGAGAGTAAAGCATTTCGACAAGAGCATTGAAGCTATAGCCTGCACACACGGGGATCGAGAGAGATTTACGGAAGTGGGTTTAACTAAGAAATCTGACATTACATTACATTACATTACAACCACATCACTGCTATAATACACAAATTACAGTGGCCCACATTAAATCAGCGAAAAGCAATCTATTTAAAACTTAATTCATGCATAAACAAAACACAGAACCGCACACATTCGTGTAAGTACTGGGCTGGATCGGTGCCAACCCACGCCCTCCCACACAAAACAAGTCGAGCCCGTGGTTGTCAACCAGGAAAATAATATTATTACATTTTACTACAAGGTGTTTGCGAGAAATAAACCAAAATAAAGGCACACCTAACCTATTAGTCACTCATTGGACACATGGAACATTTTGCCGAAACAATGAGAACATTTGTAAAAATTAGTTTTCAATTTCCTATTGCAATTTCGTAAATATCAATACCTTTAATTTGGTTGGAAAATAGCTCCATTATTTTGAAAGAAAATTCCATCCATGTGCTTCTTTATGTTCCACCTTAAACAGTTTGCCCGCTGTTCATATTCATTCCACTGAATCAGACCAATATTAGAGGACTGTGAATTCTAAGATAAATCGATTTAGTTAATTGGTGCGTATAACGACGGTGGTTTGGCTCGGCCATCGGATCAAAATAAATACAGAGGACTTACGTGGCTGTAAAATATTGTAAAATATAACTTAGTAAAATGTAACACGGTGTGCATATTAGTCATATTTTAATTACATACAATGAACAAATATATACTACGCGTATTACTTTTCACTTTTCCACAAATGTTTGGTGCAAAGAGTGAAGTCTGCGCTGGGGATTTATTAAACCTAAAACGCAGCTCAGTCAGGCCTATATTTGATTATACACATCTTGCTAGATAAAACGATGCTCTTGAAATATTTGATGGGGAAGGTGTCGTAGTTTTAATTAACAGCTAAATATTATCACTCTTCCGCTTCCATAACTCTTCAAGCACTATCCAAGATTCAACAAAACAATGGGGGTGTTCTAACGGTTCCGGACAGTGCAGGGACTAATTAGACTACAGTCAGCACCCCCTCCAAATAAGACTGATGCAAAATGCCAATTAGAAATGAGTAGGTGTGTCGTCAGGATGAAATACGTCACTGTTGGCACCGCCAATAGTAGAGCAGGACGCACGGCAGGAGTTTTGGTGGTGTGAATGAATGAAGAGACGTGGAGCCTCGAGGTGGTTCACAGTCTGAACGTGCTGCAGAGAGAGAGGGGGTGAGAGAGAGAGAGAGGGTGAGAGAGAGAGAGAGAGAGAGAGAGAGAGAGAGAGAGAGAGAGAGAGAGAGAGAGAGAGAGAGAGAGAGAGAGAGAGAGAGAGAGAGAGAGAGAGAGAGAGAGAGAGAGAGAGCAGGCGAATCGGAACCGGACGCAACCGGAGTTACTACTGCGACAAACGGCCCAGAAGTCCCTCCCTCTCCCGACAGACAGATAAGGTGCATATTCGTGAGAGAGCGTCTGCATGTGTGTGTGTGTGTGTGTGTGTGTGTGTGAGAGAGAGAGAGAGAGAGATAAATTGTTGAACAACAATCTGATGGCAATAATTCAGGCGCACAGTAATTGACAGTTATTAATTAATGTTAATGTTTTATAGTTAAATGTGTAGCGTATTAAAATTGAATTTAGGAATTTGATGCGTGGATGTGTGTTGCACAAGGTCTGCGAAGTTATGGCCGCTGTCCACTGTAGAAGGTGCTGAATGGCAGGGCTTGTGGTTAGTTCATATATATATATATATATATATATATATATATATATATATATATATATATATATATATATATATATATATATATATATATATAAATTCATATATATATAAACTGTACTGTATATATATAAATAAATACAGTACATTCACACACAGTCGCAAGTTTTCCAATTTTGCAGTTAAGTTACGTTGAAACCGAGGGCTGAATTATTCTAGAATTCACGTGTTAGCGTTAGCCTATTTGTATTTTTAAAACTAATATTCAGATGCTGCGCTGTGTTTTGGGTTTCTGAATAATAATAGCGATAATAATAATAATTGATGATGATGGTGATTTCTTGTAGTATTACTGTCAAAATTCCAATAGAATAATATAGATGAGAATTTTGTTGAAATTGACTTTATTAAGCTACGCCGGTGTGAAGATGAGAGATGTCAAAAGACAAAAGACGAAATAATTTTAGATGCAATTATTTTACTACTCAAAAAACTTTTTATTTAGCATATTACTATGATTATTATGAATGTTATTTAGATTATTATCTTGTTATTATTATGATTATGATGATGCAGCATACGAATCAGCGTATTTATTCTATTCGCATGAGGATTTAGGCCTACTTTTGCTGCTCGCTGTTATTGGAAGTGAACTTTGTTTTTTGCGGCAAGTATTTCAGTATTCCAGTCAATACTTTCTTCCACCCCGCCCGTGTTTCCCATGACATCATACCTGACAACGAAGACGAGTTCACCCTGCAGCCGAGTTATATACATTTATTTCATTATAATTTTAGATACAATTTTTTCTTTTTTTTAAAATATATTTTTAACAATACAAATGGAAAATGTTCGCGTGCCTTCAAACGTAACCGGGTTAAACCTGATGTGGCTTTCTTTCGGTTTGTCCTCAAAGAAAAAAAAAGGCGCATTCATTCAGATTTAATATTTCAAGTTTAGAGAATATATTAATTTAGTCTCGCGTTCCGACTCCCTCTAACATGAGGCATTTACGCTCCGTTTTTAATAAAACTATGGATTATTGGAATAATTGTAATTGCAGGGTAATATTTATTTGTCAAAGAGGTCAGGTTATTATTTTAATGAAGCCTAAACTGCGTAATTACTGCTTCGGAGAATTCGACTTAATTATAAATTTTATATATATATATATATATATATATATATATATATATATATATATTAATAATCTCATAATCTTGCCAGACACACCCCTTATTAATATTTTCGACGCCTGTGGCTATACATATTCTTACAGTGTGTAACTGAGCGGAACACAATGCACTGTGCATGTCTTCGCAGATTTTTTTGTTTTGTTTTTGTAATTCGTCAAAGTTTTATCCAATTAATCGATGCATGTTTATGTTTATGTGTTTAATAAGATGTATTTTGCATAAGCGTGAGTGCTCATATGCATGAATGCACACACACACAAAAATACACACACACCAAGACACGTACACACACGGGCACACACGTACTCTCTCACACACACACACACACACATACATATGTGCACACACACACACACTCACACACGTGCACACTCACAGGCACAAATGCACATACACACTCATGTATACCCACACGCGTACACACAAACACATGCACTCACGCACACACTTATATACTTACACACACACACACACAGACACACACGCACACTCACACACACATATACTGACACACACACACACAGAGACACACACTCACACACACATATACTGACACACACATAGAGACACACACGCACACTCACACACACATATACTGACACACACACACACAGAGACACACACTCACACACACATATACTGACACACACACAGACACATACTCACACACGCGCACACACGTGCCCCTGTGATACGTGTGATTCTACACGCACTGCTTTCTCTCCGCATGCGGGAAGGCGCTGGCAGACCGAGCTCGGCGTTCGCCTAATGAATGAGCCCTAACGAGCTGCATTGAGGCTGATTGCGTGTTGCATAAATAAGTGCTCCCTCAGCCCGCCCGTTCCTGGGGAGGGCATTGTGTCCTGAATGCACTGAACACAGGCGCCCGTAATCTAGCTTCTAATCACCAACCAGCTGTCTGCTGGGCCCTTTCACCCTGCGCACTGATTAGGCATGCAGTGTGTGTGTGTACGTGTGTGTACATGTGTATGTGTGGGTGTACATGTGTGTACGTGTGTGTGTACATGTGTGTATACATGTGTATGTGTGTGTGTTTGTACGTGTGTGTGTACATGTGGGTGTGTGTGGTGGTGTGTGTGTGTGTACGTGTGAGTGTGTGGGTGTTTGTATGCAGTGTGTGTATGTGTGTGAGTGTGTGTGGTGTGTGTGTGTGGTGTGTCTGAGAACGTATGTGTGTACGTGTGTGTGTGTGTGAGGGAGTGAGTGTGTGTGAGTGTGTGTGGTGTGTGTGTGTGGTGTGTCTGAGAGCGTATGTGTGTACGTGTGTGTGTGTGTGTGTGTGTGTGGTGTGTCTGAGAGCGGATGTGTGTACGTGTGTGTGTGTGAAGCCGTCCTGCTCCATGCATGATGGGGGGAGGGGGTACAAGCAGGGAAGATGGCAGGCACGCCAACCTTGGCACAGGGCCAGTCTCTTTCACTGTTCCTCTCTCAATCTTCTCTCTCTGTTCCAATCCCTCTCTTTCCCATCATCCCTCTCTCCCTCTCCCTCTCTCTCACTCTTTTCCCCATCATCTCTCTCTCTCTCTCTTTATGTAACAGTGTGGCTTAGGGGGAGGGATCATACAGCAGAAACGGGATTCTGATTATAGGGCGTACAAACAGCTTTAACACGTGAACCTGTGTGTGTTTTATCTGTGTGCACGTGGATGCACGTGTGCACACGCGTGTTGTGTTATCTGAATGCGTCTCATTTCATCAGGGCGTGCGTGCACACGTGTGACGCAGTGTTTGTACATGCATTAGTCTGTGTGCGTGTGCAACTGTGGATGTTCGAGCACGTGTGCATTTTTTAAATTTTTGTATGTGCATTTGGGTGTGCCCATAGTCTATGTATGCGTTATGTATTCTGTGTTATGTATATCTCGGTATGTGTGTGCCTGTGTGTGTCTCTGTGAACATGCGTGTGTATGTTTATATGTGTGTGTGTGTGAACATGTATGTGTCTGAAGGAGTGTGTGTGTGTGTGTGTGAACATGTATGTGTATGAAGGAGTGTGTGTGTGTGTGTGTGTGTGTGTGTGTGTGTGAACATGTATGTGTCTGAAGGAGTGCGTGTGTGTGTGAACATGTATGTGTCTGAAGGAGTGTGTGTGTGTGTGAACATGTATGTGTCTGAAGGAGTGTGTGTGTGTGTGTGAACATGTATGTGTCTGAAGGAGTGTGTGTGTGTGTGTGTGTGTACTGCTCCATCCTTCTCCGTCACCATGACGCTAAGCGCTGTGCTTTCCTCCCGGGAGGCAGCTGGAGGCCGCCCAGCGTTCGTCTGCGAGCCAGCTGGTCCAAACGAAACGCCGAAACTATGACAAGCAAAAGAAGCGGCCAGAGAGAAACTGTAGAGAGCAACTCAAACGGTCCCCGTGGATCAGCGCTGAACGCTTTCGTTTTGTAATCTGGAAATAACCGGGTTCCTTTTCCAAATCCAACCGGGCTCAAGCACGCAGGCCGCTTTCAAAGTCTAACCGCAAGCGCAAACAAGAAGCAAACAAACCAGCCGTGGGTTTTCCTCTTTAACACAAAGCCTGTTAGGGATTTCATAAACCTCTGATGTAAGACAGGAATAAAGTAGGCCCCATGTACAGCCTTCCGTAAAGCGTGCGTGGATTGGGGAGGCTTGTACTAGACTCCGTGTGAGCCCGACATCGGCTTGTTCAACACTACCGGTCTCAGTGAGTGACGGCTTCACGTTCGTGGAAATGTTATTCTGCCATTTCAGGTCCACGGGAACGTTATTCAGCCATTTCAGGTCCATGGGAACGTTATTCTGCCATTTCAGGTCCATGGGAACGTTATTTTGCCATTTCAGGTCCATGGGAACGTTATTCAGCCATTTCAGGTCCACGGGGACGTGCATTGAGCTCTACCCGTTTTCTGAGTGGTGTCACGGCTGAATTTAACATTATAATCCCAGGATCACTTTTTGACTTCAAGTTAGAGATAAATATAAGAAAAATTTAATAAACAAGTAAACAATATCACACAGGCAGTAAACCGCATTAATAAAAAATTTTTTAAAAGCTGGGCTCCTTCCAGTCATTTAAAAAGAAATCTGAATAGACAGGAAGCAGGCAGGCATTTTAACATAAAGTATGTCTTCTGGAACATTCTCGACAGTCCTGCATTGTTCCATACAACCAGCCAGACACCGTGAATTTGGAAATTTCAAAAAGAACCAACGGTTGGTGGGAGGCCAAGACACAAAGGGTCCCCACCCCCAGCACAAACACCTGTAGTACACCTGTAGTACACCTGTAGTACACCCGGCCGAACCTCCTCCCGACAGGCTCAGTTTGGAAGTGTGTGGACGGGGTAGACTTCTTCCACCCCGCCGGGGAGAGGGAGGAGAGACGTCGCGTTAGCGTCTGCGCTAGCGCCAGCGCTCACGTTGGCCAGTTTGGGCGGCGGGATTCCAGATGAGCAGCGGACCAATCGTGGGACAGAGAAAGGGGGGGCGGGGGCTGTGGCCTCCCCTCCCTCTGGCTGGCGTCCCAATCAGTCCAGAACGGCTGGCGGAGAGGAGGGTGGGGGGGGGGGTGGACTCGGTTAGGGTATCCGGGGCGAGAGCTAAACCCGCTTTGTGCTCCAAAGGCTCTTTCTCAGACGACGTGCCATCGTTTTTCCTGTGGTGCTGATTTGCACTGTGGGATCTGTTAATGGAAGTTTTTATTTTCAAATACGTTTTTATATTAGTTTGGTATATTCACAGATCAGAGAAAGTTTGCCTCTTGATCAGTCTTTGTCATTACACTACCTCCGGGGTAACCTGCTAAAAAACATTCCATTACCAAAAGCAAAGTGACTCATTCCAATCGATCAAAGACATTAACGTTACCATATGGGAAACCTATTACTTTTATTGATTAAAGCCAGTTGACTAAATTTATTGTGCTTATCATACCGACACCGTAATGGCTGCTCGTTCGGGTCAGGATGCAATTTACACATTTCTTCGAGTAATATACACTCCGTCAGAATCCATTTCTTACACCCAGGTCCTGATAATTACTGATAATTGAATTGCGGAAATTCCCCATGGGAGGGGGGGGGGGGCTTCGGGGGCGGATGCAAGCGACCTTCCCAAGGGCTCTTCTTCTGTTTGCAGGCCCCGCGGGCGTGGTGCGCGGTACGCAGGGCCCAGCAGCGCCCCCTAGAGCTGGGGGAGGACACGGGAAGGGGTTGGTTGTTCTCTTTGGTTATCTAGCTGTATGAGTGGTGTACGGTCTTCATAAAGCTAGATAACCGAAAGCAACAAGAATCCCATTACACAGCTGAAAGGAAACGAGGGGGAGGAGGAGGAGGAGGAGGAGGAGAGAAAAAACGAGGGAAGACACCTGAGAGAGAAAGAGAGAGAGAGAGAAGACGATTGAAGGCGTTAAAGGTAAGTTGGGGGGGGGAGGTTTAACACAGCTTGATGCCTATGGCAACCATTTCGACCAATCATTACACAATACTCCTCTCTTTACACTTCAGGCACCTCCGAGGTGCGGTGTTCCTATCTCCAGAGAGTGCAGTTCTGAGACTTTGGGCTTTAGAACATTCCCCATGACAACAGAAGAATGCTCTGAATGTTTTGCGGAATAATGGGCCATTCAGGTCATCTAGGTTTCTCATGTTGTTTTGATCAATCGACCTCGCCATCATCTCCATCATCATCATCATTGTCACCATCATTGACAAAATCAACGCCATCATCAGCATGAAAATCATGATGATCAACAACAACCTCGTGACCATCATCACCAAAATAGTCATCATCATCGACATCAAAATCACGATCATGATCGTCACCATTGTCATCGCCACCCATATCATCAGCGCCGTTGACACCGTCATCTTCGTCGTCATGGTCACCGACATCGCCAGCGTCACCAAAATCAAAATCACCACCATCCTCATCATTAATGGATGAGGGGGACCGTTGTTGGAACCAAGCCGACCAAGCTCACCCACGTGAGAAACTCTGGCTTGACCTGCAGAACTGTGGGTGAGGGATTCAAACCCGGGGCCGAGCTACATGTCCTGAGGGTCTGATCAGAGGACTGTGAGAACCACTCAAGCATTTTTAGTGAGGCAGATTTTGGCGCGAGGCTGTATTGTTTACGGGGGCCACGAGGAGTCAGATTACTGGAGCCGGGCTTTGATGCCAGCGCTGCATCCCACACTATCAGGGACCGGCGATTTCTGCAGCTCAGCACGGTAGCTCACCGCGGTCAGCCGGTAGAATGCCGCACGGCCAGGTTGGACGTGTGCACGCGAGGTGGAGAGTAGCGGGAAGAAACATCCAGGAATAACGGGGCCACAGCTCGCCGTGAGGACCTCCTGAGCGGACGCCATTTTGATGGGCGATATCCTCATGTCCTTCAAACCACCCCCCCCCCCCCATCTTACATTCCAATGTTTTGGAATGGCGTGCGACTTGGGATCTCGACACAGAGAGCCCCCCCCCCCCCCGCACCCCTTCCTTCCGTACCACATTCTACTGGAAAAGGAGGAAAAGAGAAAAGGAGAGAGGAGAGAGACAGAGAGAGAGAGCGCTACAGACAGAGAGAGAGAGCGATACAGACATAGAGAGAGAAAGATACAGACAGAGAGAGACAGTGATACAGACAGAGAGAGAGAGATACAGACAGAGAGAGACAGTGATACAGACAGAGAGAGAGAGATACAGACAGAGAGAGAGAGAGATACAGACAGAGAGACAGTGATATAGACAGAGAGAGAGAGATACAGAGAGAGAGAGAGACAGTGATACAGACAGAGAGAGAGAGAGATACAGAGAGAGACAGTGATATAGACAGAGAGAGAGAGATACAGAGAGAGAGACAGTGATACAGACAGAGAGAGAGAGTGATACAGACAGAGATACAGACAGAGAGAGAGAGAGAGAGATACAGAGAGGGAGACAGAGAGAGATACAGACAGGTGGCGGGTGGTTAGGCGGGGGGGATTCGGGCGGCGAGCGTGGAGCAGACAGGCAGCCATTGTGCCGGTGCCGCCTGCCTCCCCCTCCCTCCCTCCCTGGCTGGTACAGTCTATGGACCCGCCACACTTACCGCCGGGAACAATAGAGCAGCCGCTCTGCCCCGTCCGCCGGGATCTACGGCACGGTGATTCCTGGTGTCCTTTTGGCTGCGGTGGGGTGGGGGGGGCTGGATTCCCCCTCCCACACCCAAAAACAGAGAGCTGTCCCACAGGGCCGGGGAAACGAGAGGGGGTTAAGTTGAGGGGCTTAGCCGGGTACAGGTGTACACCCTCTCTCCACAAAAACCCCCCGCACACACACACGCACACGCACACGCACACGCACACACACACACACGCACACACACACACGCACGCACATGCACAAACACACACACACACGCACACACACACGCGCACACACACACACGCACACGCACACACACACACACGCGCACACACACACACACACACACGTGCACACACACACACACACGCTGGATGTCTGGTGTCAGGGACAGTATCTTGATTCAAATTGATCTATACTGATAGGGTCCCCCCGCTTGCAGACACACACACACACACACACACACTATCCCGCACACACTCATGTACACACACTCAGCCCCCCCCCCTCCCACACACCCATACCCTCTCCCACACAAACCATCTCTCACACACACACACACACACACACACTCTCCAACACACACACACTCTCACACTCCCACACACACACACACACACACTCACACTCACACACACACTCACACACACACACACACACTCCCACACACACACACTGACACACTCACACACACACACACACACACTCTCTCCCACACACACACACTCACACACTCAGACACACACACACACACACACACACACACTCACACACTCAGACACACACACACACACACACACACTCAGACACACACACACACACACTCAGACACACACACACTCACACACACACTCACACAATCCAGGCGTCAGTGTTGTTTCTCTTTGTCACCGGTGCTGTTAATGTCAGGGCCGTGACGGCGGCCCCCATTTGCACTTTCCCAACAAGAGGGCTTAGAAGGGGCTTGAATGCGGGACCACTTCAGTGCCAACACAGGGAAAAAATGTCAAGGGCCAATTAAGAGAGGCGTGCCACCATTCAGCACCGCACCCCCCCACCCCCCCCTAACTGTACCCCTCGAAACCCCCCTCCCCAAACCCCTTCACCTCCTGATGCTCCAACCAGCAGCGCCCCCAAAAACAAAAGCCTGTTTTTCTTTCCGGCGCTAACCGACGGATAGATCTGTCCTCCAGGAGACTTAGTGCGCAAAACCCACAAGCTAACGCGGCTAACGAGGCGGCTTTTCTCTCTCCCGTCCCTTTCTTTTAACCTCCTCCTCCCCCTCTTTCTTTTAACCTCCTCCTCCCCCTCTTTCTTTGGCTCTTCTTTTCTGCCGGTCGGGTGAAGGGGCTGTCGAGACGGGCTGGGCGCCGGCTGGTTTTCAGGTCGGCTGCTGTCGGGCAGGAGAGCTTTCCTGACACAGGACAGGTGTAGGAGCCGTCCCCCCCTCCCCTGAGGGGGGCGTTCGGCGGGGCGTGCCCCTTCGTAAGGGGGTACGGTGTTCAGCATAGCATGGTAACAAAGTGCACCCCTTTCAAGAGAGACTGGGAGCTGTACGTGACCATGAGACCCCTTCTCATCACACCCGGTGTGTCTCCCCACGCTAATTCCTTTGTCTGCGGTTATGTGTCTGACTCTGGGACAGAGAAGGGGACATTTCATCACTGTACAAGCAGCATAGCTTCAGCCCCAGGTCCAGACTGCTGGCATACAAAGGAATAGCCCGGCTGCTACAGAGGAGAAGGTGTTCTAGACCTCCGTTGCGTTCCATCACCAGTAGTGATTGTGACATCAGCATTAGAATGTCCAGCCAGTCACGTGATTGTGACCTCACACCGTAAAAAGGGTCAAAGGGACACAGGCATCCAGGTGCTTCTCCATAAGCCGCGATGAGTATTTACTAATTCGGGAGCTGAGCTGGCGCCGTTCTTGGTACAATCCCGCAAACGTATTTTCCCCGGGGTTTCCAGTTCAGGTTTTCAGTCATCTCCTCACTCCCCCCCCCCCCCTCCCCTAGCCACTCAGAAAATGCTAATGATTTCATGCTCTAATTAGTTGTTGTGAAATGAGGATTGTGAAGAAAGCAGCTGCCATTTCCCACTTCCTGGACTTGCGCGACAGGAATGTGTGTCCCCCATGCAAAAACAACCATAATAATCTTTAGTTCCATCCCACAACATTTCTTCTTCTTCTTCTTTTTTTTCACAAATTCAAATAAATAAATGAATAAATAAGGGAACACAGGCCTGAAAATGTGGGCTTATGTAGGCCGTACAGTGAGAGATTAGCTTCGCGTTGAGGAGTGGCTCGGAGCAGCCATTCTGGCTCAGCTTTGTCTGCAGCCCAGCTGGCTCAGAGCCTAACATGGTGTGAAACAGCAAAGCGCACAGAGGCGACATCTCAGGTACCGAGCCCTGCTATTGCAGCACAGGTCAGAGGGCAGACGGGAATACCCATAAGGCCATGCTCTCAGTCCTCAGAATATACTGGATCGGAACGCAGCCCTTAGGGAATATACTGAAATTAAAAATGTTGTAAATAATTGTAATCAAATATTTTTACCAAGTAATTATACACACACACGCTATCTCTCTCTCTCACACACACACACACAGACACACACACGCACATGCACACACACACACACACACACACACACACACACACACACACACACAAGCGCTCACTCTCATTCATTTTATTTCATTCTCTGTACATTTTTTTCCCAGGCTTGATTTTCAGATGGTTGGGGTCTGATTTGCATGCATTTGCATAATGAAAGTCATTTGCATGCTCAGGGGCACACTGTACCATGAGAACGTGAAAAGGTGTGTGTGTGTGTGTGTGTGTGTGTGTGTGTGTGTGTGTGTGTGTGTGTGTGTGTGTGTGTGTGTGAGACACGGAGAGAAAGCGTGTGTGTGTGAGAGAGAGGGAGAGAAATCGTGTGTGAGTGTGTGTGTGTGAGAGAGATAAATTGTGTGTGTGTGAGAGAGAGAGGGAGAGAAAGCGTGTGTGTGAGAGAGGGAGAAAGAAAATGTGTGTGTTTGAGAGAGAGAGAAAGCGTGTGAGAGTGTGTGTGAGAGAGAGGGAGAGAGAGAAAGCATGTGAGAGAGTGTGTGTGTATGTGTGTACACAAATTTTGTGACAATTTAAATACAAAGCTTTGTGTGTCATTTTGGTTGATATGGGGGTGTGCTTATACACATTTTTGAGTGTGATCAGTGCAGGTGTTTGTTTATATTTGTTTCTTTGTGAAGTGTATTTTCGTCTTTATATTCAGCTTGCACTGTCTATGTGCAGAATATATTTGCATTGTGTATGTTTGTGGGTGTTTACAGTGTGTTTATGGGTACAGTTTGTGTGTTTATGGATGCAGTATGTGTGTTTATGGGTACGTTTATGGGTACAGTGTGCGTGTATGTGTGTGTGTTTATGGGTACAGTGTGTGTGTTCATGGATGCAGTGTGTGTGTTTATGGGTACGTTTATGGTTACTGTGTGTATGAGTGTGTTTATGGGTGCAGTTTGTGTGTTTATGGATGCAGTGTGTGTGTTTATGGGTACAGTGTGTCTGCTTATGGGTGCAGTGTGTGTGTTTATGGGTACAGTGTGAGTGTGTGTTTATTGGTACAGTATATGTGTTTATGGGTACAGTATGTGTGTTTATGGGTACAATGTGTGTGTTTATGGGTACAGTGTGTGTGTGTTTGTTTATGGGTACAGCATGTGTGTTTATGGGGACAGTGTGTGTGTTTATGGGTACAGTGTGTGTGTTTATGGGTACAGTGTGTGTGTTTGTGTTTATGGGTACAGCGTGTGTGTTTATGGGGACAGTGTGTGTGTTTATGGGTGCAGTGTGTGTGTTTATGGGTACAGCGTGTGTGTTTATGGGGACAGTGTGTGTGTTTATGGGTGCAGTGTGTGTGTTTATGGGTACAGTGTGTGTGTGTTTATGGGTGCAGTGTGAGTATGCGTAGATACATGGTGCCTTAGCTCACACTGCGTTTCCCTCCCTTCCCATTCTCCCTTTAATGCAGGCTCTCATTTCAGTGAAGGAGAGGAAGAGAGAGAGAGAGAGAGAGCAGGAGGGGCCCCCATCCCAGCCCCACCCCTCCCTCCCTCTGCGCTGACACGCCTCCCCAACCCCCCCCCCCCCCCCCCCTTCTCCGTCCGCACATCACGAGACGCTGCCACCATCTTAGAGAGAGCAGGGGGGCACTGGCACGAAATGGAGCCGCCAAGGTAAAAACCCGCCATCGCCGCCAAACACATGCCCACGCCTGCCTACGACCCCCACCCCGTCCCCAACCCCCTCCTCTCTCTCTCTCTCTCTCTCTCTCTCTGCCAGTCTGCAGCCTGCGTTAATTACTCCGCCGTGTGTTAATTGGCCGGATCGTAACGGCACGGCGATAGGCATCGGGGGGGGGGGGGGGGGGGGGTTGGTGGAGGTTTGGGGATTGAGTGATGATGGGGCATATCCGCCAGCCCCCTTGCTTTCAAGGCAGGCAGTCGGAGGGGCACCCGAGAGGTCCTCGGCTGCGGCGCCGTAGTTGCCATGCCCCTGCTGTAAATGGTGGCAGGGGAGGGCTCGGAGCGGCCATTTTGGCTCGAATCACACCGGGAGTAATTAAGCACCGCGCCGTTTCCGTTTTCCGTCCGCGTTAATTTGGTGATTAATCGTATTTCTTACCCCCCTCCCTCCTCCCCGCCGTCTTCTTTTTCCTCCCGTGTTTTTAATTGCGTCGTTAACGCGGAAGTGTTTATTTGCCGGGCGGTTCTGGAGACGATGCTCACGGGGGCAGGGTGGGTTACGAGCGTCCCGATTCGCCGGGCCGCCGTTCTGGTTTTAGTGCCGGCGTTCGGAGAGGGAGTCCGGATTCGGGCAGGAACATGAGCTCAGCGCCAAAGGGTTTTAACAAAGAGAGCTGGCCCGGGGGAGGCGCACGGACTCAAACCGGCAGCCTCCTGCCGTTGCCACGGCAACCGTTTTCGGGGGGGAACGTTTCCGTCCCGTACGCTCGCTTCTCCATACCTGGAACAGGTGATGTTGTTTTCCGCTGCTCCGAGAACTTTTAAATTAAAGTCTAAATTCATACGGGATCAGAATTTGCCATGAATTCTCCTTTAACCCATTTAGGTCACAGATATACGTGGTCAGAATGTTCTTGGCTGAACATTCTAATATGCAGATGTCACAATCACCACTGATATTTTAAAGCAGCGGAGTTCTAGAACACTGCTTTAGAATTTATTTAATTTTATTTTTTTTAACATTCCAAAAATCCCACTCTCAAACCTTCACATCCAGGTGCCTCAGGTACAAGTCCCGCTTGCACGTTTATGGATTTGTCGTTTGCCGGGACTGTGCGGGGTTGAGGTTTTAATGTGCCTGGTATGCGAGGGCTGAAAGAGGTGACACGTCAGAACAAGTAAACGCTCACGTCCCCCCTGTAGCGCGAGGAACCTGGAGCGCAGTGAGGCCCGTGTCCGGACGGGGTCCCAGGGACACGTTCTGGCACAGACCGACAACGCCGCCATTTTGGAGCTCCCGCACAATGGCTCACGCCGCAGTAACGAGTCATTCGCAACACCAATCCCCCCCTTTAAATACATTTTATATATGGGTATATATTCGATGCAACTCTGAAATAAACAATGTATGGGATTTAAACATTTACGTGAATTAAATTGCGTTAAATTCCAACATAACGTTATCGTCAGTGTCCAGAGATGTCAGTCCAGAATTATTTTTGTAAACTCAAGCAGATGCTCTCTAGTCTGTAAGTAAATAAGAAAGTTTGATGACGTGATCTAGTCCTTCCTTTTATTATATACCACTATGTTCTTTTGTTATTACGAACAATATTTCTTTACCCTTTGAAGAGTAGGTTTTTCTGGAATGTCTTCCAGAACTCCATCACTTTCAATCACCAGCAGCGATTGTGACATCAGCATTAGAATGTTCAGTTGAGAATGTTCTTCAGACAATGTTCTGTTAAGAACATTCTAATCACATTTCTGTGAGCTTACGTTATTTTTTATTGGAGCTGAACTGGTGAGGCGGCACACGTGTTAAGAGTGGAGAAAGCTACATTTTTTTGTCGTTGCGGAGAGTCAGACCGACAGAATCAGGAATCAATGCAGTGCAACGAGAAAAGAGAGAGAGATTTAGAAAGAAAGCAAAGGATGGGGTGAGAGAAAGACCGGAATAGAGACGGGGGAAGAGGCGAGGAGAGAAGTGTGAGAGAACGAGAGACAGAGAGAGGGAGGGAGGGAGGGAGGGAGTGATGACAGCACGTGAGAACAGGGGAGTGATGAGTGTGAGAGAGAGGGGGAGAGAGAGAGAGGGAGAGAGAGGGAGAGAGAGAGGGCCGATGGGGCGGCTCTCAGACAGATCTCACATTGTTCTTGCTGTGGCGTAGCGCAGCTTCAGGCCGGGGAGAGGGACCCGGAATCCCGCTTAAGCCAAAACGGCAATTAGAGCGGGCAGGGTCTGATTAACGGGACGGGGTGGGGGGCGGGGGGGGTTTGGGGTGTGAACACTGTGCCCCATTGTCCCGGGGAGGAGGAGAAAACTCCCTTTGTTTGCGTCCGTTAATCGCGTGCGTGGAGGGAGGAGGCCGCGCGCGGCGGCCCGATGCTGCGGGGCGCTAACGCTACGCTAACAGCCAAACATTTGAGCTTATTGTTCTGAGAGAGAGAGGGACAGAGAGAGAGAGAGAGAGAGAGAGAGAGAGAGGGAGAGAGAGAGTAGAGGGAGAGAGAGAGAGAGAGAGGAGAGGGAGGGAGAGAGAGGGAGAGAGAGGAGAGGGAGAGAGAGAGGAGAGGGAGGGAGAGAGAGAGGAGAGGGAGAGAGGAGAGGGAGGGAGAGAGGAGAGGGAGAGAGAGGGAGGGAGAGAGGAGCAGGAGAGAGAGGGAGAGAGGAGAGAGAGAGAGAGGGAGAGAGGAGAGGGAGAGAGAGAGGGAGAGAGGAGAGGGAGGGAGAGAGAGAGGGAGAGAGGAGAGGGAGAGAGAGAGAGAGGGAGGGAGAGAGAGAGTGTGAGAGAGAGAGGGAGAGAGGATAGGGAGGGAGAAAGAGAGAGGAGAGGGACAGAGAGAGAGGGAGAGGAGAGGGAGAGAGAGATGAGCAAAGAGGAGAGGGAGGTGTGTGTGGGGGGGGGGGTGTTGTTCTTTATTTTCGTCTTGGCAAACCTGTCGTCAGTTGTCCTGTTAAAGTGTTGAAGCGAACTGCCGTTGTTCTGCAACACAGGAAGCAGTCTTGAATCGTTTCCTGTTCTTGGTGCTGTTTTTCCCCCTCTGTTGCCAACTCGTGGGGCAGGTGATGGAACCATAAATTAATCTTAGAAAGGAGGAGGGGGATCGCTGTCCCTTTAGGGGGACAGTGTGGGAATCTGGCTCAGAACTCTGACCCCCCTTTCACCCCCCCTCCGCTCCGCACCTGAGACAGGTCTGTGGGGCAAGAGGGTGGGAGGAAGTCAAGAGGAAATTTCATTTGGAACCAACCCGTAAAATATACTTTCAAAAATCTTGATGGGTTAATCTTCATATGCGACATAAAAACAAAATATATATATACAAATTTGCTCATCATTCATACTACGAATCATAATGTGTGTGAATATTAGTCCCCACCAGAATAGTAAAAACAGTGCGCACGCGTGTGAGCCGGCCGAGACAAAGCGGAGGCGCCGGGCTTGAATCCGCCTGCGTGCGGCTAAAACAAAAGGGCCGAGGCGGGGGTGTGTGAGGGGTACAGCAGCATGTGTCTGGATGCCTGCGATTGGGGGGCGTTGGGGTGGGGGGGTGGGGGGTTAGGAGCCCATTTGAAGGCTGTCTGGATCCCCACCCCCCGCATTGGCCCGCCCCCTTTCTTCGGCACGGTTGCTAGGCGACCGGCCCGGGACCCGCGCCGGGCATCATGGGAACCCCGGCGACGCTGGCACGGAGCACGCACCCCCCCCCCCCCCCCCCCCGCTCCTGCCCCTCCCCCCAGCGGGAAGGACACGCTGCGCACCGTCAGACCCCCTATTGAGCTGCCAGGCTGCCTGTTTACCCAGCCCCGGCCCCGGCCCCAGCCCCGGCCCCTATTCACAGGGCTTCTGTAGGGGGGGGGGGGGGGTCTGAGGGACACTGTAGCACTGTGCTGGCCCGGGTAGCCAGACTTCATTCAGAGAAAGAGAGAGAGAGAGAGAGAGAGAGAGAGAGAGAGAGAGAGAGAGAGGGAGGGGAGAGAGAGAGAGAGAGAGGGAGAGAGGGGAGAGAGAGGGAGAGGGAGAGAGAGGGAGGGGGCAGGATGCGTATTAATGAGATAAATAAGATTCTGTGCACGCAGTTTCCTCCAAACAATCTGCACTACCCACACTACCCCTCCCCCCCAAGGTCCTGAACTTCTACAGACTCTACAACACACACTCACACACACACTCACACACACACACGCACACACACTCACACACACACACACTCACACACACACACACACACACACTCACACTCACACACACTCACACACACACACACACATACTCACACACACTCACACACTCACACACACACACACACACTCTCACACACTCACTCACACACACTCACACACACTCACACACACACACTCACACTCACACACACAGAAACAGATACACACACACACACTTACACACACAGAAACAGATACAGATACACACCCACTCTCTCTCTCACACACACACACACACACAGAAACAGATACACACACACTCTCTCTCTCACACACACACACACACACACACACACACACACACTCACACACACAGAAACAGATACAGATACACACACACTCTCTCTCTCACACACACACACACACACACAGAAACAGATACAGATACACACCCACTCTCTCTCTCACACACACACACACACACACAGAAACAGATACAGATACACACACACTCTCTCTCTCACACACACACACACACACACACTCACACACACAGAAACAGATACAGATACACACACACTCTCTCTCTCACACACACACACACACACACAGAAACAGATACAGATACACACACACACTCTCTCTCTCACACACACACACACACACTCATACTGGGCAGGGTTTGATTAAGCACACTGTCGTGTTTACTCCCTCCTCAGAGGAGTCGGCCTGTTTGGTTTTGTGTGAATAATTAACGAGAATCATTCGCCGGTCAAACGTTCAGAGTCCACTCAAACCTCCAGCGATAAATCAGGAAAACACCCGCTACATTTAAAACCCATTTCCACAGTCTTTTTGGCAGAACTGTACCTCCACCATCCTTCATGTCTCCGTGTAGCAGGAGTCCAGCGCTGAGTGTCGTAACGTCGCCCTTCGATCCCAGCTCCAGAGAGTTTAACACCTTTAAGCCGTTCGCGCGCGCGTGTGTGTGTGTGTGTGTGAGCCCACAACGAACACTAGCCCGCCGACGAACTCCGCGACCCCGATTCCCCCCGGCAACGGGCCGGTCACATGTCTCCTCTTTGCTTACGGTCGCCAGGATGTACCAGGGTTCTGCCAAGACCCTCAACTCTGCCCCAAATCTCACCCCCCTCCACACACACACACACACACACACTCCGCCCCAGAACAGTGGCCGAGCCTGTTTAGAGCGTTTAAAGCGTTTAAAGCGTTTTTTTCTCTGACTGCTCAGGATTTTAACCCATTCCTGTTCTTCTTCCAGGCGGAAGACGGAGGAGACGGCCGTCACCCCGGGCAACGAGGTGTCGGCACGGCGACGTCATCGTGGCAACGGTTTCTAACCATCGTCAGGCTCCGCCCCTTTCACAGCGGCACCCGCTCAACCTTCCGGTCAGGCCTCACCTGGGCAACACCCCAACACCACCACACTTTTTGGGGTCCAGTCCTTTTCGGGGGGTCCGGTCCATTCCTCTGGGAATTCCTCCGGTTCCGGAAGCGTCCGGCAGCGCTGGGATACCCTGAGCCAGGAGGAAGGGGATGGAGCTCCTCTCCAGCTCTGTGGGGCTGGGACCCTCCAGACGTCCGCACGTGCTCCCACATCACCATCTTCTGACCTCCTGCTCATCGGTGTTTTCCGACGGATGGGCGCTCTGTCACCCTGTGTAGTGCCCTGGACTCCCCAGCGGTGTGGGCCAGGTGGAGGAGGAGTGGGGTAGTGCCCTGGACTCCCCAGCGGTGTGGGCCAGGTGGAGGAGGAGTGGGGTAGTGCCCTGGACTCCCCAGCGGTGTGGGCCAGGTGGAGGAGGAGTGGGGTAGTGCCCTGGACTCCCCAGCGGTGTGGGCCAGGTGGAGGAGGAGTGGGGTAGTGCCCTGGACTCCCCAGCGGTGTGGGCCAGGTGGAGGAGGAGTGGGGTAGTGCCCTGGACTCCCCAGCGGTGTGGGCCAGGTGGAGGAGGAGTGGGGTAGTGCCCTGGACTCCCCAGCGGTGTGGGCCAGGTGAAGGAGGCGATCTGGGAAGACACTGAGGAAGTCAGGATGGTTTCCCACTAGACTACGTATGACATCTGACTATTGGGGGGGAGGGGAGATGTCTCCATCAAAATGTCATATGGGACATCCCCATGGACCTGTCATGCGGGACGGCCTGTGTTGGGCAGGGGTGGTCCTGCACCCCCAAACCCAGCTCACAAACATCTGCTGCGCATCTCTCCCTGGTCATTCCTGCACTGCCTGTATTGGAGAAACATGTATACCGTTTGACAACATTCAATGTACAACACAAAATGTACATCGTATGTTGTATAACACAAGATATACAACATACGATGTACAACACAAAATATAAAATCTACAACATACAATGTACAACACAAATATTAAATGTACAGCATACAATGTATAAGACAAAATCTACAACATACAATGTACAACACAAATATTAAATATACAGCATACAAATGTACAACACAAATATTAAATATACAACATACAATGTACGATACAAAATATTAAATATACAATGTACAACACAAAATATGTATAATATGAAATATAGAATTTACTGATTAATTCAGACATTAGTTTTATTTTCACAATTGTATTATTTCATTTCTTAGAATAGATACTTATTTTAAATATTTGAAAATGTAACATTTATTCAATATTGTAGGGTTGTAAAATTACAGATAATTACTAATGATCTCAAATTGTAGGTTTTAGCTTTTTTTATCTTGAATTTATCTTGTTTGAATTTCTTTCACAATATTTTGTTATAATTGTTAGCGATGTAGTTTGTAGTTGTTCATATTGACTGTGTTACTTCTTCAGCGTTCTGATGAACGAGCAGAAACATTTTGTGCCTTAACATTCTGAGAAATACCATTTGGGTATTTTCTCTCGGTGCCTGAAACGTTCCGCATTCCTGTTCTTGCGTACATTTTTCTAGTTCTTGCGTACATTTTTCTAGTTCTTGTGTACATTTTTCTGTTCTTGTGTGTTTAGCTGGCAGCGAGGCCACGCCCTCCCTATGGTTACTGACAATGATTGACAGGCGTCTGAATGTGGAAGCCCACGGCAGCAGTGAAGGTTACTGCACTGTGATTGGACGGCTCGGTGTGTGGGGGGGGCCGTCACCTTTAGGTTCTATGCAACTGTGGGGGACAAGCGATCAGCCGAAATTCGGGTATGCCTCCGGACTCCTGGGGGCTGGGGCCTTATCATTTTTATTTTTATTTCGTGACCACACCCTCTGACTAAAATGCACTGAAAGAGCAATTTGCAATTAAAAAAAAAAAAAAAAAAAGCACTATTTCATTTTATTTTTGAAAGTTATATTTGTGAAAATATATTTCAAATTCAAGGGGAGATCCGTTATTTTAGGTGAGACCAGACTAATCACTGGCTTAAAAGGCACAGAGGTTCTTTCCCCTTATGAATCTATCAGACTTGGTATTACTTGAACTCGTATGTATAATTTGGGGCCTTAAGAAAATACAGGCAATAAGACATTTAAAAAATTCAACTCAGGTCAAGTGTATGATCGTACAATCGGACATAACAAGCACGTGAACGTTAAAGAACACCCGAACGCATGATATGTCCTACCAGGCACTTTCCCTGGGTTTAAAGAAACCCTGAACTCTTCATTAGCAGGTTGAAAAGGGTTCGTAGTGCGCATGCACTCTGTTTGACCGTCATTAAACTACGCTCACCCAGGCTGACACAGTCACAGTCGCAGTTCAACACAGTCTTTCTGTTCACGGCCAGGAGAGAGGATCACGTTAGCAAAAGGACAAGGGCACTTTTCAGTATGGTCGGTTTGGCGAAACTTTGAGAATCCCCAAATGGATGGAGTGATCAAGTGCTCTCAATCATTGACTCGTGAGGACAAATTGATTTTGCGTTCCATAGCACAATATTACAATTAGTTCAAATGAGTGAGTCACTGCTGCAGTTATTTGGGGATCCGTGAAACCTCACTGTTTTTATCAGACCTGCTTTAACTGAAGTGACCTTAAATTAACGTAGACTTAACTCGTTTTCCCACTTTTTCCATTAGAATATCAAGACTTGGACTTTTAGGTCTATGCAAGTACATTTTTAGTGATATGCAAATATTTGTGAAGACTATCGTAGATTATATTAGGCTTTATATTAACATGCTTCTGCAATAAGTTTTGGATAGTGGCAAAATCTTTTCTAGTCAACTATGCAAGTAGCAAATAAAATGATCTGTGCAAACAAAATCATAATTATATGGAGCTAGTGCAATTTTTATTATGACTATCTTAGAAAAAAAGTAGTTTGATTCCCCTAAAAAATATATATATATTTGGATAGTGGCAATGCTAATGACAATGTACTGAGTAATTAAGAGAGGTTGGTTTTGAACTTTCTCGGTTTTGGAAAGGACTTGATTGCGGAACGTTTCTTCTTCATTGCATTCTGTAAAAAGTGTCTAAGCAGGCTGTTGATTTGTTGCCGCGGGTAATTGTTGCCGCGGGTAATCGTTGCCGTGGAGTCACTCCGTTGAGTGTTCTTCTGGTTGCCAGGTTTGCACTGTGCGAGCCGCCTGTTTAAATGACTGTAAACACCACATTTGCCTTTGCCATGGACGGTGTAATGCCATGGAAGTAGCTTATACAATCAATAAATGTTTACATTGAAAAAACACCCCCTCTCTACCTCTTCATTATGTTATTGCTCTCTGTGGTTCACCTGTCTGTCGGACTCCATGGAAACACATGCCTCAGAGAATGTTCAAACCTCAACTCACAATCAGCCAACACACACGTCCCAAACAAACACTCTTCATAAACCCCCACTGCCAAAGTCAGACCTGGGTACAGTAAGTAATGGTTTGGGATTAAAATACTTCCTGTGATCATTTGACCTTGCCTGGTGCCACTGAGCCAAGCAAGAGGACCAGGAGGTGGAGTATGCACTGCCTGAGACCACTTCATATGCTCCAATACATCAGACAAGTTCAGCAAAGCACAGAAAAGTTTATAATCCAAACCTACTCCATATTTGATCCAGGTCTGCCCAAGACACACATCCACTCAACACCCCCATCAGGCGGTGGATGTAGCAATCCATAGCGTTCTAGCTGGAGCTAACTGGCTGGGCTCCTCGTTGCACAAGAGCAGAGGCCTATCACACACCACGGGACTGTACCACTCCGGTGAGGGCGGGGGAGGAGGCCTATCACACAACACGGGACTGTACCACTCCGGTGAGGGCGGGGGAGGAGGCCTATCACACAACATGGGACTACCACTCCGGTGAGGGCGGGGGAGGAGGCCTATCACACAACACGGGACTGTACCACTCCGGTGAGGGCGGGGGAGGAGGCCTATCACACAACATGGGATTACCACTCCGGTGAGGGCGGGGGAGGAGGCCTATCACACAACACGGGACTGTACCACTCCGGTGAGGGCGGGGGAGGGGCAAACAGCAGGAAGGCTTTGGGGTCAAACCAGCCACTTGTACACATGACTCAAACACATGACTCGTGAGTTAGCTGCTTTCTCATTAGAGCTCTAAGGAGTACCGCAAGCCCTACAGTCCATATTTCACAATCCATGAAGACAGAAATGCTTTGCAATTGTCGCCTCTCATTCACCCATTGAAACACTCACACACCGACGGCAACTGACTGCCATGCAAGGCGCCAAACCAGCTCGTTGGGTGCGATTGTTGCTCAGGGCCACTTCGACACACCCAGGGTGGGGATCGAACGGGCAATTCTCCGAGCTCCAGAGCTACTGTTGCCCCGTAACAAAAAACACAGAAACGGGCCAGGTGTGATTTGAACCCAGGCCCTTCTTGCTGTGAGACAACAGTGCTATCCACTGAACCACCACGCCATAGATTCAGATGTGGGTATACACCATTCCATAGATTCAGATGTGTGTATAGACCATGCCATAGATTCAGATGTGAGTATACGCCACGCCATAGATTCAGATGTGGGTATACAGCATGCCATAGATTCAGATGTGTGTATAGACCATGCCATAGATTCAGATGTGAGTATACATCACGCCATAGATTCAGACGTCAAAAATCATACATTTTAAACCCAAGAAACCAGGTGAGGTGAGTTCACTGTATAATAAGCGGATTTAATTGATCAATAACGCTGTAAGCCAGTAGGTCCTGCGGCTTTCCCTGCCAGGGTTCAGGATCCAAGATTTGGACTAAGCCACCGGCATGCGTTGCCAAAGACCGTTAAAATACCTTGTTACGAAACGGCTACGATACAAGTTGTTACATTATAAGCTGTTTACAGCTATGGGGCGGCTGCCAAAACGAGAATGCGAACAAATAAAATCCTTCTTGCCAAAGTACACATTATGACATCCCGCGTCTTAATCCCCTCGGGTCGCCGCTTCGGTTCCGTGAGAGCCAGTTCGCTGACCCTTCGCCGCGCTCCTTGGCTGCGTTACTCAACTATAATCCGATTCGCCGTTCTGTCAACATTCCAAACGACCGTTGCTCCGTTAGCCGAGGGGAGGGGCTCAATGAACCGAGCCAAGATGTTAAAAAACGCTTTCCTGCGCTATCGAATCTGCGGAAACATTATTCATTATTTTTATTTACCTAACACTACAACCTTGAGTATGTTTAAAATTGACCTCCACCTGTTTAAATGCCGACGTATTTAGTTTTCGTTTTACATTATATCCAAGATGGAGGCACCACAAGGCAGGTTTTTTTGGCCATACCTGATGGTTTCGCTAGACTGCCGGCCCAAGTTCAAATGCTTTCTGATATGCACAACTCATGCACGTGCTTTCAGAAAATTGATTTTCAATCTCAATTGGACTTTCTGGTAAAATAAAGGCAACAAAATATTTTTTTAAATATATCATATGCAACCTGATATGCATCCATCTCAGCAAAACTCTCTCTTGGACAGAAACCGTAAACTCTGTCGATTATTGATGGTCTCTCAAATGCACACAAGTAAATGTATGAGTCTCATATTTATATATTGCGCGGTTGTAAATTGGTCTTATGCTAACGTGTTGGAAGACAGTCTGGTTGAGCTGCTGGCTCGCCGTGTCGCTGTCTGTTCTGGGCATATTCTCTCCGTGTTTGTGTTAAAGAGGAGAAGACGCAGTGCGAGGACATTCTCACACTCCTCGCGCTCTCAGTTCTGTACCGCTTTTTTTTTTTTTTTTTTTTTTTAAGCAGAGCGTTCGCCGCCGCGACTTACGGACGGTGCCATATGGCGGAAAGGGAACATACTCACGCACACGCATGTGGGCATGCGCGCGCGCACGCACAGATACAGACACACACACAGATACACAGGCACACACACTTACACACACACACATATACACACACACACACAGATACAAACACACACACACAGATACAGACACACACACACACAGATACACAGACACACACACACAGGCACACACATACACACACACACAGATACACAGGCACACACACACAGACACACACACAGATAGACAGACAAGCACATGCACACACACACACACACACACACACACAGATACAAGGACACACACAAAGATAGACACACACACACCACACACAGATACAGACACACACACACACACACACACAGATACACAGACACACACACAGATAGACACACACGCACACACATACACACACACACACACACAGATACACAGACACACACACAGATAGACACACATACACAGATAGACAGACACGCACACGCACACACACACACACACACAGATAGACAGACACGCACACACACACACACAGATACACAGACACACACACACACAGATAGACAGACACACACACATACACGCACACACACACAGATACACACACACAACCCCCCCCCTGTTACACACACACACACACACACACACACACACACACAGATAGACAGACACGCACACACACACACACAGATACACAGACACACACACACACAGATAGACAGACACACACACATACACGCACACACACACAGATACACACACACGACCCCCCCCCTGTTACAGTACGGGTCACCTGCGTTCCCCTGGGGAGTGTCAGTGCCTATATGTTCTTCAAAAGGCACTCGGCCGCGTGACAGCTGCTGTTCGGAGGGGAACATCTGTCGGCTCGACGACACGCAGCCCCAAAGACTCCACATCCCAACAAAGATACTCAACTCCGTAATCCCAAACGGAACTTCCACCAGACCTGGGCCAAATACGTGACTGTCATGGATTCAAATGCTTCTGTGCTCGATTGATCTCGCCTGGTGCAATTAGGGCAAACAAGAGGACCGGAAGGTGGTTTTTTGCACTTTTCTACACCAGACACTTAGAAAAGTATTTGAATCGAAAAACAACTATTTGACCCAGGATTGACTTCCTCTGGGGAAAGCGTCTAAAATGCAGAGAGTGGTATTTGAGGCTCTTGAAATCTTCCTTTTCTAAGTGAAGAAGGAATTAAAGTAGTTTTAAAAATGGGAAATGAATGAGAGATATTATTAATTCACCGTGTCCTGCATTTTCACTTCATGCTGTGTTTTCAGTGAGTGGAGGTCCATCCATCCATTATCTGAACCCGCTTGTCCTGAACAGGGTCACAGGGGGGCTGGAGCCTATCCCAGCATATATTGGCCAGTCCATCCCAGGCACACACACCATCCACTCACACACTCATACCCACGGGCAATTCAGACACTCCACTCCACTCCACTCCACACTTTGGACTGTGGGAGGAAACCGGAGTACCCGGAGGAAACCCACGCAAACACGGGGAGAACATGCAAACTCCGCACAGAGAGGCCCCGGCCGACGGGGATTCAAACCCAGAACCTCCTTGCTCCTCGCATGCTGTTTTTCCCATGCGTGCCGTGGAGGTTCACTTTAATAATTTATTTAGTCTCCCTACGACTGATGCAATGGACTTGTGTTACTGTAACATGGAAACAGGTTGATGTGGTCACTCTGTTTAAGCTTAGAGCCCCAATTGTATCTTCTCCCTCCGGTAAAAATCCGAGTGATGCTTGGTGGTGGTGTTTGCGCACTCTGTTTAAGGTGTGTGTCTGTGTATGTCCAGTGTGCTTGCAAACGCTAAGTCCAATGAAATGTACACAGGGAAACGTCTCTGGCACCCAAGCATAGGTTAAACATAACCCATACACTGATTGTGAAAATAGTTTACAAATATTTAATTACTCAATAAGATGCATTAGCGCTAGCTGACCCAACTGATGTAGCTATCCAATTCAGCCTACGGAGAAACTATTTAACTTCTAGTATTTTCTTCTGTTTATTTTTCGTTTGGGTTGTGGCGACACGGAGTCTGCTGCACGTTGCATAATTTACTTTCAGGGATTCTCACGAATTTGTCTCGATAATTAAAAGAGAATTGTGTATAAAAATACAGTCTCATTTTTGTCCTTCCGGGATTTACCTCCGCGGTGCCGCGGCGTAGCTTTTGTCTCCGTCGTCGCCAGCCGTACCCGTAAATTAATTTGATATAAAGCTCCGCCGGCGATAAAAAGTTTGGGAAAGGGGTGGGTATTTGTGCGGGAATGGGGATGTGAGGAATGGCTTCTCTTCAAACAGACCCCCTACCCTCCACACCCCTTTTCTCGACTGACCCCGGCTCCATTGGTGATGTCATTCATATGCAGATTGACTCGCATGCTTTCGGTGGTGGCGGTGCGCTATTCTTAATTCCCCCGCCGCCGCCGTTTTGTGTTTTTAAAGCAGTGATTGTGGCAGCGGTAGGCCTGGCGATGTGCGAGCCTTTAATTCGGTGGGCCTGTCACTACTACAAAGACTGGAGGAAGAAGCTAAAAATAATAATAATATGTGCATTTGTCCGCCACTCACCATGCATTTATATCGTTCGCAAAACAAGTAACAATAGATAAACCATTTTACTTCACGTTAGTCAGCTAGCCGTCCATGTAACTAACTGTAATCTATTTTGTAACGCAACTTGTCGTCAATTCGTGTTGCGTTGTGTTATGGTCTAGCAGTAGTCCCTCTCAATGGAATGCCTGGGACTGCGGCTTACCCGTTGTCATCACCGAAACGTCCATCTCTTGTGAATTGAGTGGCAGCTCTTCTGTTGGGTGTGAAGCAGTCACCGGATTCAGCTGCAGTGCCAGTAGTGCACAAGTGTCAAAGAGTATAAACCGGACAAAAGAGAAAACTGTGCTCTCTGGAAAAAGAGTTTTGCTGAACTCTGTAAACTCTCTCTCTCTTGCACTTTAAGTGTTTGTTAAACCACCAGATAAATGTGTTAGCCCCTGTTACTGAAATCACGAGGGCTGAGAACTGCTAGTTTTCCACCCTGCCTTTACCTGGGAGTCAGGTGCGAAGACGGCCAATCAGTAGCACTAATTGTTCAGTTGCTTACCTGGGAGAAAAGAAAACCAAGAATCAGACTTCAGGGAGAGATTTAAGTATCCACGGTGTAGCTAGGCCTACTTAATTTGCATTTTTTGGAAATGCTGGAAGAGGATTTCCTTTTGATAAAATGTATACAATTTCTGAATAAAAAGCTAATTCCATATGGATATTCGCTTCTGTCTCTGAACAATAAACACAGTCTCCAAATGACCAATATCAGACCCCTCGGTTGTTTGACGGTATAAGACAGGGGTGCTCCGGTCCTGGAGGGCCGTTCTGCGTGCAGGTTTTTGTTCCAACCAATTACTTTCATTTTAGTTTCCTGACCGCTCTATAAACTACACTGGTTCACTCCTGGACTGGATCAGTAAAATCTTTAGGATACACCTGCAGTTTGTGACTGTAGCTGGTGCTTATACAAGTGACCAAGACGCAGTATGACTGAGCTAAATATTTAAGAGCAGAAGTTGCCTCAAAATCCTGAAATGGCACCCCCGGTATAAGAAATTTGTTCCGTTCAGCACTAAAAAACTAATTTAAAATCAACTGAATAAAATATGCTTGATATTATATTACCTGTTTTCTTTGGTTCTTTTGCGATATCACTCTTAGAAAGTTGTCTTTAAAAGACCGTTGGGGGAAGAGGCTGGCTGGGTTTTTGAATGAGAAATGGGATGGATAAACAGGAAGATGCTTTTGGGTCGTGTTGGAAATATGGAATGGATATTCATGAGCAAACACAATTTTGGGATAAGTCAACAGAGTGCCTAAAGTCCATACGTTGCTGAATTGCTCTGCGACACTGAACCCGCTGAAGAGGAAGGCTCTTTTTCACCTGAGCTGCAAAGTGCTTTGTACTTCATTTTGTGTTCTCTTTATTTCCTTTAAATTATTCATTTTTGCAATTGCCCAAACTTATGATATTGTTTGAGACACTTTCTCGAAACACCGTCCAGAGTTTTGCTTCAAACTTTGGTTTTGTTTGGGAAGCGGCTAGCACCGGAGTGATTTAAAGAACTATTGGCGGTTAACAGGTTTGCGTTAGAAGACTTAACTTCACTGCTGGAATGCTAAATGCTACTTCAGCTAATTCTGGGTGTTCATTTCTTGCACTTTTCTTTATTTTGATTTTTTTTAAAGAGACGATAAAAGCACACTTCCAATTACCGCCGTAATCCTCCTCGTCGGAATGGCACTCGACCGGGGAGATCCTCTCGCCTCTGTGTGTCCCAGTGTGCGAAGCCCACCTCGTGTTTGGAGTCAGCCTGGCTTTCTGCGTGACTCTAGACGGCAAGAGGGGAAAAAAAAACAAAAAAACAAAAAAAACAAAACAAAACAAGACAAAAAAAAAGAAGAAGAAGTAACAGACGGCATTCTGGAGTTAAAAACAAAAGGGTAAATGGCGGGGGGGGGGGCTGTGGGAATGGGTGGATTAGTATTCCGGAACGATCTCGGCGCTCCGGGGGTGTTGTTTGGCGGGGGCTAGACGGTGAAGTTAGAGTGAGGCGTGTGACAGAGGGGGGAGGGGACGCGGCTCGCCCAGAGTTAGGGCCGACAGTTGGACAATGGGGAGGCGGCAGCCCTGGGGACGGGACCCCTGAGAACAGAGCCGGGGTCAATGGGGGTCAAGTTCAAGTTGACAGTCACTGTCTGCATTTTAAGTTTGGGGGGCCACCTTGCTTCCCACACTGCACCCACAAACAACTCTAACACTTACAGCCGCCATACCCACAATCCTTCACTTCTGTGCAAACAGCCATACCCACAATCCTTCACTTCTGTACAAGCAGCCATACCCACAATCCTTCACTTCTGTACAAACAGCCATACCCACAATCCTTCACTTCTGTGCAAACAGCCATACCCACAATCCTTCACTTCTGAACAAACGGCCATACCCACTCTCACACTCTCACACTCCTTCACTCTCACACTCAAAGCCAGGCCCACAATCCTTCACTCTCACACTCAAAGCCAGGCCCACAATCCTTCACTCCCATCCCTTCATACCTTCACTCTCACACTCAGTCGTTCCATTTGTCCAACCTTTAACCATGAATTTCATGTGGGGAGAAAACCAGCGAAAAGCCGCAGAGGAACGCGCATTACATCGTATGAAATGTTGGCAGATCTGGGCGGCTCTTTTTGTCCTCATCGCCTGGCGCAGAGGCCCGAACGCTAGAGGTTCCGGAGGCAGGAAAGCTGTCCTGAGCTACGACAGGCCCGGACGGGGCTGTGAAGGAGCATATGTTCGCGTGTGCTGGGACAGAGGCGTTGGGCTGGGCCGGAGAGCCCCTCTCCCTGCTCGCCTGTGCCCTCCTGACCTGCCGGACAATGGGAGGTCAGCACCCGGAACTCTGGGGGTCCCCTCTTCATGACCCCCTCCCCAACCAAAAATGGCCGTCCGGCCCCTCGACACACTGGCAGGCTCCCACCCTTGACCTCTCGACTGGCGGTCGCATGCTAACATATTGGGGTTCAGCGCTGTTCCCCCTTTCACGAGCCCGCGGTGGCTCCCAGGGGGCCCGGGACGAGCTGGAGGCAACGTGTCGAAACATCTGTCCGTCCACCCAGCTCTCAGAGACTACATTACCCAGCATTACAGCATTTAGCACTCTTTTTGTAGTTATTTTTGTAGTTCATTAAGACACCTGGCGGCACAGATGGTGCAGTGGGTGGCACTGCTGCCTCACAGGTCCTGTGTTCGAATCCCCGTCGGCCGGGGCCTCTCTGTGTGGAGTTTGCTTGTTCCGGTTTCCTCCCATAGTCCAAAGGCACGCAGGTTAGGCTGAGTGGAGAGTCTAAATTGCCCTGAGGTATGAGTGTATGAGTGTGTGAGTGAATGGTGTGTGTGCCCTGCGATGGACTGGCGACCTGTCCAGGGTGTATTCCTGCCTTTCGCCCAATGTGTGCTGGGATAGGCTCCAGCCCCCCTGTGACCCTGTTCAGGATAAGCGGGTTCAGATAATGGATGAATGAATGAATGAAGAACAAGGCCGGTTCTCTGACTATTGCGCTACATTTTTAATATCAGTAACACACACTCTTCTGTCTATAAACACGCACATGAGTTATGCAAAATGATGTGAGCCAGGCATGGATAAGAAATGAGCTGAAATATATTAGCCCTTTAGTAAAATTAGTTAGGAATTTCAACCGATGACTTCATCTATTTCGCATAATATTCAGAAAAAATATTCCTTTAGTTCTCCTTGGGAAAAATAGTAACTCTACTCAAGTCTAACAAAATTATTTCTTACGTGATTGTACAGTTAATCAAAATTTTACTAGAACATGAGGACAGAAAGTATCTTCAATGCGTATTTGACCCAGGTGTGCTTTGAATAGGTTTTCTTGATGCTGGGCTTGTAGGTCCATTGTATGTGCTGGCTTTAATGACTAAAGTTAGTTAACCGGCCCAGTTTTTCTGGTTTGAACGAGCTTTTAAATGAAACCAGGTCTGCATTCGTAGAGTCTCAGAGGAGGACTGCTCATCGAAGATCAGGTTGTATGTCTGTGCCCTAATAACCACGTCTATTATGAGCTAAACACTGAAGTCCTAGATCCAAGATTATATACTATAAATACTACATACATACTATTATATTCTCACTGTCTCAGAAATAAGGACCCTGTTCTGCTATTTACATCACACTTAAAATAGTACATTCTGTGGTAAAGTACTGGCAACCAGGTTTCCAAAACTTTACTGTATAAATAAGGGTAATTATATGTGAATATGCATACATAGCAGGCTGTTTATGGAATCAATTTTAAATGTATTATAGTGTTTCACAGTTAGTTATACAATTATTTACATTTCAGCAGTTTTGCACCTTTGCCATTTTACTGAATTTAACTGTAAAATGAATGGAATTTTTTTTTACAGTGCATGCCGATATGATCTAGAACAGAGATGCACAACTCTGGTCCTGGAGACCCGGTCTGTGTGCTGGTTTTTATTCCAACCAATTACCATAGTTACGTTTTTGGTCAACTCTATAAATTACTAATCTTTAGGATACACATTGCAATCTGTGGGTGTAGCCGGTGCCTATACAAAATATCAGATCAAGACATGATTGTGCTGATTAAATCATTAACCCTTTCAGGCGTAGGATCACAAGTATGCGATTAGAATGCTCTTATCATTCTAATGCTGATGTCACAATCACTACCGGTGATTGAAAACAGTGGAGTTCTAGAACACAGTCTTCGAATTTTTGGAAAAACGTTCCTCAAAACTTAAAAGCTTAAGAGGGTTAAGAACTGAAGTTTCCCACAAAATCCCGAAACAGAACAGCCCTTGTGCACTTTGCTGTGAATGAGTACGGTTTTGTCAGCGCTGCTAGAAGTGAAGCAACTCCAAACTTCAAAATGAAAGTGGCTGTTTCTTATTTATTTTTAAATATCTGTCTGTCAAACAAATTTAGGACGGCGGTCTCAGTTGATTAAGCTTAATTAATCGTTTAATTATTCTCGGCCCTATAGCGATTAAGAGAACCGCTAATTAATCATCTCCGATTACACTGTATGTGGTGGACGTTTCTAATTTGGGAGACTGTAAAGTTGAGAAATAATTACCTTTATAGTTTCAATAACGCTCCTTCAGCTCAGCAATTGTGCCGCCCGCAGTACGTCTTGCACACACTGTCCGATACATGTACATAAAGTCATGAATATACCTGGGCACATTGTCGCATTATGTGCATATTGTCATGAATATGTCTCGCGCACGCTGCTGCATGTGTGTACGTATTGTGGATAACATGTCCGTGTGCGCTGTTCTGCAGCAGACGGCTGGTGGGAGCCCCGAGAAACCTGGATGAACTCTGACCAGCTGTATCTGTAGGCAGCGAGTGGCTCTTTCCAGCTCCCTGGCATTAGCGTTAGCTGCAGCGCTAACTGTAGCTGCCTCTCCACACCCTTAAAGCAAGCGCTAAAGGCTCAGTACGAGACTTAGCATCATGCTAGGGTTTGAGTGCTTTTCACACACATGCACACACTCACACTCACACACACATGTGCTGAACATACACATAAACAGACGCACACACATACACACATGCACACATACACATACACATACATAAACAGACGCACACACATACACACATGCACACATACACATACACATACATAAACAGGCACATACACATATGCACATATACACATACGCATACATAAACAGACACACTCACACTCACATGCACAGCGCACACACATATACACATACACACATGTGCTGTACACATACACACACACACGCACATACACACACACATACACACACACGCGCACACGAGGGCTGTGTTTGGCTTGAAGCCGTGCCTTCCTCCCCCTGTTGGATCTCAACACCTTTTTTCTTTTTTTTTGCTGCTGGCTCTTGGTTGCCATGGCAACAGGCCTTCTGCGTGCATGCGTGTGATTACATGTGCGCATGTGTGTGTTTGCATGTGTGTGTGTGAGTACGTATATGTGACTGTGTGTGTGTTGATGAGGGCAGTCGAAGGGTTCCATGGATACCCTCCTACCAAAAAATCCCACATCCTGCTGCTGATGAACAGTCTTGAATCCTTACACAGAGGGAGGGAGAGAGGGAGAGAGAGGGAGGGAGGGAGAGAGAGGAAGAGTGCAAGAAAGAGAGGGAGGGAGGGAGGGAAGGAGAGAGAGAGGGGCAGCTTTTTCGGGGAATCCACCACGTAGGCCCCCGTGTCAGTTAACAGAGAGAGCATTGCTGGCTCTTATTTTGATTGTGCCGATGGGATCTGCTGGCATGGCCTCCGATTACAGCTCTGCCCCAACGCTGCTCTGCTCTGCTCTGCTCTGCTCCAGCTCTGCTCTGACCTGCTCTGCTCTGCTCTGCTCTGCTCTGCTCTGACCTGCTCTGCTCTGCTCTGCTCTGTTCTGACCTGCTCCAGCTCTGCTCTGCTCTGCTCTGCTCTGCTCTGCTCTGCCCTGCTCTGCTCTGCTCCAGCTCTGCTCCAGCTCTGCTCTGCTCTGCCCCAGCTCTGCTATGCTCTGCTCTGCTCTGCTCAGCTCAGCTCAGCTCTGCTCTGCTCTGCTCCAGCTCTGCTCTGCTCTGCCCCAGCTCTGCTATGCTCTGCTCTGCTCAGCTCAGCTCAGCTCAGCTCTGCTCTGCTCCAGCTCTGCTCTGCTCTGCTCTGCCCCAACTCTGCTCTGCTCTGCTCTGCTCCTGCTCTGCTCTGCTCTGCTCTGCTCAGCTCAGCTCTGCTCTGCTCTGCTCCAGAGCGTGAACTTTCACAGCTTCCCCCCGCAGACACCTTGCACGTGTTTCCTCTTCCTCACAGACAGGCAAAGCGGCTCTTAAACACTGTTTAAACACAGGGGAAAGAGCTACCTGTTTCATATCAACATCAGCAGTGCTTCAGGGATCAGTGTCTTCACATTTAAGGGCTGCCTGTAGCCTCGTGACTAATCTACCTGACTGGGGCCCGTAAGTCGCTTTGGATAAAAGCGTCAGCTAAATAACAAATATTATATTATTATTATTATTATTATTATTATTATTATTATTATTATTATTGTTGTTGTTGTTGTTGTTATTATTTAGGCATACCTGGCACATAAACAAATATATAACTAATTTCATCTCCACATATGTACATACTTATGTTAAAATACAGTATGTTCTGTGTATAAAAATACAGTATTTTCTGTGTGTTAAAATACAGTATGTTCTGTTATTATTTGTATTATTATTATTATTACTATTATTATTAGTCAACAAGGCCGTTTGTCTTGTATGTTCTGGTAAAAATACAGTATGTTCTGTGTGTAAAAATACAGTATGTTCTGTTATTATTAGTATTATTATTTCTACTATTATTATTAGTCAACAAGGCCATTTGTCTTGTATGTTCTGTGTAAAAATACAGTATGATCTGTGTGTAAAAATACAGTATGTTCTGTTATTATTTGTATTATTATTATTACTACTATTATTATTAGTCAACAAGGCCGTTTGTCTTGTATGTTCTGTGTAAAAATACAGTATGTTCTGTGTGTAAAAATACAGTATGCTCTGTTATTATTAGTATTATTATTATTAGTCAACAAGGCCGTTTGTCTTGTATGTTCTGTGTGTTAAAAGGAGGCCATGAACAGCGTCGCTAAATATGGAATGACCTGTATAATCCCCTCGGGTTACTGTACAAGAGGAAAACAACACGGGGAAATTATTTGAAAAGAGGAAACAGGAATTTATAAATGTAGGCCGTAAGGGTCGTTTGTCTGGCTTTTTTTCCCAAGAAATTAATTAATTTGCCGGCCTAATTAAGTTTGTGTTAAATTATTATTTGAAAGAAAAGCCCTGTTTTGGAGAGGACATTCCAATCACCATTGCTGTCTGTAGTATTACAGTACACACACACGCACACACACACACTCACACACACACACACACACACAGTATAGGTTAAGATAAGATGGCCCGGGAATCGGATGTTAATGCAGGACAAGCTATACACTGCAACAGGTCAAGCTCATAGGCCACCGGCACACTTACACAAACCCCAGGCCATAATTTGGGCTGAACTTGAAGGGAGGGCAGCGGGGGTGGGGGTACACCACCATCGGCATTGTTCCTGGACCCCTTACGGCGTTTTGGGAACAGGGGAGGTCAAGGCCTTGTTGACCCAGGAAAGAGGGGTGAACAAGCCCCTTTTGACGAGGGGGCGGGGGTCACTTGACCCCGGGGACCCCGGGGACCCCGGACGTCCTCCAGGGACCCCGTTATGGACGGCGGCCCCAGATGTCCTGACAGGGCCTCAGCCCTGCCGGAAGTGGGGAGGGGTTTGAGTGGCACCTCTCCGGGGCTGTGTGCCTAACCCCGCCCGGCGGGCGAGGGGGCCGGAGCCCAATCCTGCAGCCCTTTAGAGCCACTTCCTGTGACGTACGTGCCAGCAATATTAAAGTGTGGGGTTTCTGTTACTGTCCCTCTGTATATGTGCCAGCAAGATTAAAGTGTGGGGTTTCTGTTACTGTTCCTCTGTATATGTGCAGGTAATGCCCCTGAGACACAAATAGGGAGCTCAGCTAGGAGGTTTCCAAAAAGTATTTCACTTTCTTTTTTCTTTGACATAATACTAGTATCTGGGTGACAAAAACATGTTGCAGTAAAAATTCTAATATTTATAGTTTCAAAATATATATTTTCTTTCATTTCAATTGAATGTGTGTTGTGTTAAGATAGCTCAGGGAAGCCTCTGTGTCCTGGTTTTAAGGATGCAGGGTCTCTGTAGGATAACATGTTTTCATGCAGTACAGCATGCAACAAATAAGCATAAAACAGGAAGTGTCTATGGTCTGACAGATCAACAACACCTTATCTGTCACCCAGGTCACTGCCTTCATATGAACAACTTGTTGTATACTGCAAACGTCATCTGTAGGCTGTTTTTGAAACCTTGCGTAAAGTACCCTGAAAAACACAAACGCATGTCCCTGTCTGATTATTTTGAGGAATATTCCTGTCTTCCAAAGTCCAGAAAATATTCATAGTATCACTATGGATTCGTCAAGAGTCGAAACTGTCCTGCAAACACCAAATATCATATCAATATTTTGCTGAATTTCCACAAATGGTATTGTTCCTGAAAGACCCTGACATTTTTCTTTCATGCAAACCAGCACCATTCACACACCAAAATGTCCACCTTAAACATACATTCCAAAGTGCAACCACAAATATATTCAGTTGAACTTCCATTGAGAATGACTATTATTACGGCGGTATTCTTTTTTTTTTACAGTTTCTGTTTGGATTTGGTTTTAGTGACTGATTTTAAAAATGCACTCTCCTAAAAAATGTTATTTTCCATTGACCGACACCGCCTACTCCCCAGGAGACAGACACGTCCGTTGAAGACTGTTTTCTAGAGTCTCGGCCCCTTGAATGGCGAGCGTGCGAAAAGTCTTATCCGATTCAAAATGGCGGCCGAAGGAGCTTCAGTCAGGGTGGGAAAAAAAAGAGCCAGTGTGGGTTTGGAATATGTAAGGCAGTTTGATAGGATTACTGGCTCTCATTAACCCAGACGGACAGATTCACTCGCTCTCTCTCTCTCTCTCACACACACACACACACACACGGGGAAGCTTAACGGGGGCTGAGGGCAGGGTCCCATCACTAGTGGCATTTTTAGGGTTGGAGCTCTTAATTAAAGCGCAGAGAAGAGAAGAAAAGAAAGGGAAATGAAATGAAGTCCTCCAGCCCCCTGTCTGGCGGAGTGTGGGAGTGTGTCTGTGTGTGTGTGTGTGTGTGTGTGAGTGAGTGTGTGTGTGAGAGTGTGTGTGTGTGTGTGTGTGAGTGAGTGTGTGTGTGAGTGTGGGAGTGTGTCTGTGTGTGTGCTTCTAAGGGGGATGGGGGCGGGGGCGGGGGGCTTGGGAATTGACTTTGGTATTAAATGACCTAATTGAGATTTCCCCCCCTCCCCCCCCCCCCCCTTACTTTCCCAAATTCAGACAGTCGTAGAGTGAGAGAGGGATGGTGTGGTGTGGTGTGGGGGGGGAGGGGGGGTGAGAAAGGGGGTGTGTCCTCTGATTGGTCCTCTGTAGCTATTTGCTGTCTGAGGCGGCACAAAGGATAGAGGTCGGAGGTCAGATAGGTTCACAGAACCGGGGGGCTTTCTCATGCTAAATCACCCCGCGAGACGCCCCGCCCCCACCCCGCAGCGCTGTCAGGGTGGCGGTGCTGTGGTTCGGGGCGGTCCCGTGTCCGGGGGGGGTGGGGGGGGGGGGCATGGGAATGTGACACCTCATCTCAGCGCCCATCTGGGACCCCGCCCCTTACATTCGGCCTCACAAGTAGATCCGCAGATCGAAATAATTCTGTGTTTCTTTTTTTACTGCCTTACCTTACCTCATCTGCCAAATTACATCACATTAAATGACATTACATTATACAGCATTACGTTACACTAAACTACATCACATTTCATTGAACTATATTGCATTGAACTGCATTACGTTACACTTCATGGTATTACATTAAACGACATTACATTACATTAAGCGTTACTACTTTAGATTAAATAACGTTGCATTACTTTATACTGCATTACATGACAAACTTCATCACATGACATTTAATTTCATTGCATTGCATTACATTAAATTACATTACATTACACCACATTACATGACATTAAACTTCATTACATCAGATTACATTACATTAAACTATATTGCATTACATGAAACTACATTACACAACATTAAACTTCATTACATTACATTCAATTACATGACATGTAACTAGCCCAGTTGAAGAGCAGGTTTTTTTGATTCTATTTATTTATTTAAATAAAATATTTAAAAATTGATTTTACTAAGTTCTACGTGATTATTCTAGAACTCTTTCAATCTCTTTTCAAACTCTTTCTGACACTGCTGTCAATCACCAGTAGTGACTGTTACATCAGCATTAGAATTAAGAATGTTCAGAAGAACATTCTAATCACACGTTTGTGACCTCACACCATAAAGCAGGCATCATCAACTCGTCCAAATCCAGCCCTGATTTTCTTTTCTCCCGGGTAATTAGTATTATTGTTACTGATTGGCCAGAATGTCTTCATACCTGACTCCCAGGTAAAGGGAGGTCGGGAAACCGTGGCTGATCCCTGCCATAAAGCTTAAGCAACCCCCACCCTTCCTCAGCCATGGCTGGCAGTGCTGAGGTCAGGATCAGGGCTTCACCCCAAGCAAAGGTTCGACAGACTGACGCATTTCCACCCTGGCCCTGGACCAGACCTGAGCCGCTCCCGTTGGTTTCAGACTCTGTAGTCCTGGCTCCGGTCCTGGTGTTCTGACCCAGCCGGGGGTGCCAGACACACACCTTTACTCTGTAATCCTGGCTCCGGTCCTGGTGTTCTGACCCAGCCGGGGGTGCCAGACACACACCTTTACTCTGTAGTCCTGGCTCCGGTCCTGGTGTTCTGACCCAGCCGGGGGTGCCAGACACACACCTTTACTCTGTAGTCCTGGCTCCGGTCCTGGTGTTCTGACCCAGCCTGAAGTGCCAGACACACACCTTTACTCTGTAGTCCTGGCTCCGGTCCTGGTGTTCTGACCCAGCTGAGGGTGCCAGACACACACCTTTACTCTGTAGTCCTGGCTCCGGTCCTGGTGTTCTGACCCAGCCGGGGGTGCCAGACACACACCTTTACTCTGTAGTCCTGGCTCTGGTCCGGATGTTCTGACCCAGCGGTCACCGGCTCGCGCCGGTAAACCCGTCCAGACGCCCACTCTTTGGGGCGTGTCCAGCGCCTCCTGACCCGGCACACAGGAGGCAGGACTCCAGAGGGCCCATTTCAGGACCATTTTCTCCGGGAAATTGATGTGTGCTAACGAAATTGGCAAAGGATGAATTCCGCACAGACGTTAGGAAGTATGCTCCCACACAGAGAGTGGTCACTGAATGGAATAGCTTGCCAGGACATGTAGTGGAGGCAGAAACTGGGGGTTTTCAAGACCAGGCTTCATACGGTGCTAGATACTATTTAGCTTTTTGGCAGACTTAGCAGACTTTAGGGAAAAGGTTCCAAGATGGTTCCAACCCGTGATGTAACCCTTTAAGGTGTGAGGTCACAAATACACGATTAGAATGTCCTTGACTGAACACTCTAATGCCGATGTCACACACGCACCGCTGACAATGGAAAGCAGCGGCGTTCTAGAACACTGACTTGGTACAAACGTTCCAGAAACCGTGCTGTTCATTGGGTCAAGCCACAGGCTGTGTGACGCTCGGGGGGGGGGGAGAGGGACTCGACGGCGGCCCGCGGGGGAACCGTACCCCCAGAGCCGCTCCACGGCCCCCAGCTCTGCGCCGCTACCGGCTACACCGGGGGCTCGGCGAGGAGGGCCCCATCTGCTCCCGAGTTTAACGCCAGTTTCTGCTCTTAAATATTCAATATCCCCCACGTCGACTTTTTCTGTTCGCATTTTAGCTCAGCTCCTCGATAAGGACTGCGCCTGCGTCCACCGTGTGGGACATTTTACTGCGGTGATTCTGCAGTTAAACCCCGCGTCAGTCTGTGCTGCTCATTAGCTCGCTGGTCTAAGAGTGATTCATGCAAGCGGAGATGAGACTCCCGACCCTCGACCACGTGGTGAACCACGGTGGTAAAAAGCAGGCATTCCCTGGCAAATTTCAACTGATGGAAACTGGCAGGATGCTAAATATAGTTGGGAAAGTGAACAAATGAACAGAAAATGAATGAATGAATAAAGTTGGAGTCTAGGTCTGAGAGAGTGCCTTTGGGCTGGGGGGGGGGGGTAATTTAATGTGTTTTTTAGGGTTTTGGAGGGTGGGCTACACTGGGGTACAAACACGCAGGATTTAGAGCCAGACACAGGAAGAGGGGAGGCCTAGTCAGCTGCTTTCACGGCTGGCTTTGACCCCCCCCCCACTAGACTAGACTGCAGGAATGCACAAAGAGGTATTATCCCGCCCGAACCCCCCTCACTGACACCCCCCTTCTAATCAGCAGTCACTCAATCAGTCTGACGATCACGGGGGTGAGAAGGCGGGGTGGCAGGACCAGCGAGTCCATCGGCATGTCTGAAATGGCCCCCACCCCTACCCCACCCTCCTGGGAAACACAGCTGAGAGACCTGAGGTAGACACTGTACCCCAAACTCTCACTGTCACAAGTCTGGCCTGCCTTGTGTTCTGTGCTGCGTTCATTCATTGAAGGCCTCTGTGTGCGTGTGTGTGTGTGTGTGTGTTCGCGCGTGGCTGCATGGCTCTGAGCTCTGTGCGTGTGTGTGTGTACGGATCTACACTGTGTGTGTGTGTGCATATGTGTGTGCCTGTGTGCACTGTGTGTACCTGTGTGTGGCTGTGTACCTGTGTGTGTATGCACGCACCATGCTTGTGTGTCCCACAGTGTAAAATAGTATGTGTGTCTGTATGTATGTATGCCAGTGTTTGTGTGGGTCTTTATGTACGTCTGTGTGTGTATCCCACAGTGTGTGTTTGTGTCCCACAATGTGTGTGTGTGTGTGGGTCTGTATGTATGTCTGTGTGTGTGTATCCCACAGTGTGTGTGTGTGTGGGTCTGTACGTATGTCTGTGTGTGTGTGTGTGTATCCCACAGTGTGTGTGTGTGTGGGTCTGTATGTATGTCTGTGTGTGTGTATCCCACAGTGTGTGTGTGTGTGTGGGTCTGTATGCATGTGTGTGTGTGTGTGTGTGTGTGTGTGTGTGTATGTCTGTGTGTGTGTGTGTGTGTGTATGCCAGTGTTTGTGTGGGTCTTTATGTACGTCTGTGTGTGTATCCCACAGTGTGTGTTTGTGTCCCACAGTGTATGTGTGTGTGTGTGTGGGTCTGTATGTATGTCTGTGTGTGTGTGTGTATCCCACAGTGTGTGTGTGTGGGGGTCTGTATGCATGTCTGTGTGTGTGTGTGTGTGTGTGTGTGTATCACACAGTGTGTGTGTGTGTGTATGTCTGTGTGTGTGTATCCTACAGTGTGTGTGTGTGTGTGTGTGTGTGTGTGGGTCTGTATGTATGTCTGTGTTTATGTCCCACAGTGTGTGTGTGGGTGTATTGGGCCACAAGGCCAGTAGCATAAGACAGCAGGATGTCACCGTTAACACTGAACGCTGATGGCCTGCTTATTCCGTGTGTGCTTTGCCAATGTGTTCATCATTATGGCATTGCGCGTGTGACTGCACTGAGCCAAAATGCGCTACTTTCTTTGAGTATTATTACGATTATTATCACGGCATAAAATGAGCACTGCCCTTTTTGAAAGAGAAATAAAATTAAAAAATAACCACAGTTTTTGCGACCTTCTGACGGTTTTTTTTTTTTACCCATGTTACAACCGTGTTGCGCATGAACCAAGTCAACGGGCTTTCTCGGCAGCGAGAGCAGACTTATTCGTGAATTGTGGACCAGCTTGTTAAAGTCTCCCACTACAGCTTAAGGACAAAAAAAGGCAATGTGTTTTTGCTGTTGGCATATGGCGATGATGCACCAACAAGGCTGCTCCCGAAGCCGATGCTGTCTGCACTCAAAATAAGCAGCACTGGAGTTTCACCAGGTCGAACGAGGAAATGCCATCTCCCCTCTGCGCGTTTTGACACTTTGACCGGTGTGCGCGTGGTCATTCGTTCCACAGAACTTGCTTTATACGACAGTCTAAAATAAGAATTATGAAATTACGAAGTGGAAGTTATATTAAATGTTATTAAAGTGTCCCCTTGGAAAACGAATCTAGAATCCCGGAGGAGTTCATTGCGCCAGGAACTCCTACCACAGAAATTCGTGATTCAAGTGTGTTGTTGGTGGCCAAACGGGAAATAACTGTATACATTCATTTTCAGAAGCTTTCAGAACCTCCTGCGGCTCCCGCCGCTGAGCGCGTCTCTGATAGAGACTGGAGGGTCGACGGGCCGTGAAATCGAGGGTGAATCGGGATCTGGGCGACTGCGCCGCGGGCAGTGTCTGCAGGAGCTACCGTGGGGGCCAGGCGCGCTTACCTCAGGGGGAGGGAAGCCAGGCGGTGAAAGGTGCACGTTCGAAGGGGGCCAAGTTGAGTTGCGTTTGGTCGCGCTGGTGCAGGACGTAGGTACCCTGGTATGTTTAAAATAATGTTGTGAATCGGCTAAGATATGATTAGATAAAAATTTGAGATATGATGAAAGGCTATCAAAAGTTAAAAGGACAAGTTTGCCAGTTTTGGAAATACAAGGTGTTTTTGAGAAATTGGATACAGCAGTAAAAACAATTATATGATGTATTTGTCGGTCGACCGTTCTGTGGTCGAAAGGAACATGCAGTGCAGGAGTGACACTCGTTGAAACCCACGCCTTCGACATCAGTAGGATAACTTAGTCCTACATAATACAGTTAAAATATTCACCCAACCTGACGTTACCTTGCCAACGCAAATGTCGTTAATGTTCAAATTTGGCGTCATTTCAGGTGATAGAGCTGCGACCGTTGAATATTCCCTGCAGAGGAAACAACGTAGCAATGCTATTATTGCCAAAACTAAGAAGCACGGGAAGAACAAATACATAATTTTGCTGTTGTTTAATTTGTTATTATTATTATTATTATTATTATTATTATTATTATTATTAGTCGTAGTAGTAGTAGTAGTAGTAGTAGTAGTCGTCGTCGTATAGGCCTATAGTACACAGTGAAATGTTCAGTGTTAAATCAACTGAGTATGCTGGACATTTCACTGTAGTGGTAGTAGAATTAGTAGTAGTAATACTACTACTACTACTACTACTACTACTGCTAGTAATAATAATAATAATAATAATAATAATAATAATAATAATAATAATAATAATAATAATTGTTTTATACATATATAATACACATTCTAATATAAGGTCCGTTCATACTCGGCAAAGCTGATACTTCCATCAAACGAAACTTTCATCCTCTTTTCAAATATAAAAACCTTAAGTATTTAATCTTAAATATCATGGTTTTCGGGACAAAGCCGTTGACTGACAACTGAAAATTTATTTTAACGGAAATAGAATATCTTTGTTTCTTCAGTCATGTGGTTTTCGAAATATAATTCCATATTTGGCGTCTGACGGATATGTACACGCTCATTGACATTAACATTTTGACCAGAAGACGCCGGTGGTGAAGTATATCGTGGTGAAAAATGTGGAATAGGATACGTTAAGCTTAGTCGTGCTTCCACCTGTGGAAAGATACGGCCCGGAAGTTATTCTGAGTTATGACTATAGTTCATAGAAATTTACTTGCACTACTGCAGCCGAATCAATACAATTCCTTATACCAAAACCCCAAATTACACCCCGTGTCGATTTTTTCTGATTTGTCAATGTTCTTACGTAGAAAAAAAAAAAAAAAAAAAGACATGACAGCCATAGAAATAGAATTAATTAATTTCATTAAAACGTTACGGTGAGTTACAAAGGGGATTTCATTATCAATTAATAAAAATCATTGAATAATTTTAAACCACATTGAAATCTAGGATGCAAAAACGAAGATGAATATCTTAAAAGGCAATCCTCAAGGGAAACTTTTGAAATTCGCTGATGGCTCAAACAAGAAATTGAGGGCACAGCTCCAGAGTTCTAGTGCAAGTTCCAAACTCGTCACGCACAACCGATCAGTTCATCAGTTCATTTTATCCAACTGTTGACTAATCCTTCCTTTTGATCGTTATAGTTATTAGATTAAGGATCAGTGATCCTCACTTGTGTTTTTAAATGTTAATCCATTGTGCCCCTAAGTGATCCGATTATTCCTTTGAATATAATAGTTTTTTTTAAGAATGTTCTTTACCCCTCAGAATTCGAATTCAGTGTTCTAGAACTCCATTGCTTTCAATTCCCAGTAGTGATTGTGACATCAGCATTCAATTAAGAACATTCTAGTCGCATATTTGTCATTTTACACCTTAAATAGTTAATCTAATGTGGCTGCAGGCTATACCCTCGAGCTGAGTTTATTTCAAAAACACATGAATACCTGCTTTTAGTTGTATTTGAAGCAAGTATTTTTGTACGCAACCAATATTTTGTATGAATAAACTTTTTAAATTACTTATTAACTACTTAATAACTCAACACGCAATCATGTGAAACATAGACACTAAGGCTAAAAGAGGGGGAATCCATATATGATCACCGTCAATTCAGATGACTATTAATAATAAATAAATAAAATATTTCTTAATTTAGCAACATGCCGCTATGGTGAATTGAAATACCATAGAAATGATCTCATAGAACATATTGAAAATAGAAAAGTAAATATTAAATTGGTAGCTGCATCTGTATGTCCTTTGGACTTTCATTTTGAATACTGCGCGCGTTTCACTGCGACAGGCCTGTACTAAAGCAAACCAGAACTGATACTTGTATAGCCTAGGTTATGTGAAAACAAAATTACGCGGAGTACCATCGGGTAGCTATTGCTAGTTTCTGTGATTAATAACAGGCTACTACATTATCCAATATTGTGTTTGATTAAATAGGCTATGCGTGTTTGTATACATCGGCTAACGCTTTCCCCAGTCTTATGGTACATAATGGCACATTATTTGATAGCGATTTCCAAATTCAAAAATGCTTGCCCGCGTTTTACCTTCATCCCTCAGATGTGGGTTGCGATTAAATATGTCCCACGTGACGACAAAAATGCCGTAATACGGGGACCGCTAGAAATAGGTGCGCGCGGTGAGCGTTTGTGTAACGGCGGTGGCGGGCAGCGCGCAGTAAATCAAATTAAATAATTGATTCATTGTGACCAAGATCAACGCGCGACAAAAAAAAACAAAAAAAAAACGAACGTGACAAGCCATACGAATCGCGCATTAAGTAACAGTATACCGCTGTAGGGAGAGGAGGAGAAAAAATATTATTAATTACAGGATTCAAATGGAGATCCGCTTGCGCGCAAGAGCGAGTGGTTAGGATTAATTACGTGCAGCCAGCGTGGTGCCCGCCTGCACGCGCTTGCTCCTTAGAATTTCCTCATGTGTGATCTGAGGCGCCGTCTTCTGGAACCCGAAGACATAGCCGCCGCTGTTGCTGTTTTCTGGCTGACGTAAATCGAAAGCAACACACTGGCCGCCAGATTAAATGCGCGGAAGCGTAGACGCGCGCAGCAATTACGGGTGCCGTTTATGTTTGAAAAATATTGCTGTATCACCCCAATGAACGCGTTCAGGTGCTCGTGTTTCTACCACGTGCGGCCATTTCGACGGCCACATTTAGCTACCTGTTATTATGGTGTTGAATTTGTGGTGAGGTTTTAAATCTATATTTTTTTGTATTACTTGCAAGTCATATGGGCTATGTGAAACCAAAATTACAATTTATAATGTTCTAGATTCATGTCGGGGAATCATGTAGCACATTGTCTGCACGTATATACTATGAACCATAGGCCGTGTTAAACCCATAATTTCATACATTCAATTTCCCCCTCTGTTTAACTAACCAATGTAGTCTATGGCTTCTATGCATCTAATCACTCACCAATACAGAAAAACAGCGTTTTTCTACCCTGAATTCAACGGTGCGTTTAACATTTGAGTGTTGGAATGTAACGAGTTAATAAATGTAGTACCTGTTAAAACCGTTATTCCGAAACACGCATTGATCGTGGGTTTGGATTAATTGATTGAAAAATCACGAATTCTGATCAAGTGGGTCTCCGTGAGAATGTGGTTCAGTGTAAAATTGTAATGCGTGTGGATCTTTAAGTTTTCCTGGCATCTAATGGCTAAGCTGCGAATTATTTAAAAGTTTCTTAGAAAACACATGCCGGCCCTTATGGGTTCGTGTCTAGTAGGTTATATGTTGTTAAAGGATAACTGTCACTCAAAGCCAATCACTTCAGAAGACAGTGCCTTCCGACTAATTACACACTCACGAATTGGTATAGGCCAATCCTACATTCACAATAGGCCAACAATAATTCACAACATTCACAATATATATATATATGTGTGTGTGTGTGTGTGTGTGTGTGTGTGTGTGTGTGTATATATATATATACATATATGTGTGTGTGTGTGTGTGTGTACGTATATATGTCTGCATATATATGTGTGTGTGTGTGTACATAAATATATATGTATATATATATATATATATATATATTTTTTTTTTTTTTTTTTTAACGGAAACCAGATACACACATGTAGTATGTAGTATGTGTATACTTTATTTCCATCAAAAAACCACATCAACTCAAAGAATCCCTAATTATGTACATTATAATCCCATATGCGGCTCGTTGTCGCGAAGATAAAAACGACAGGTGCAACCTTTTTAGGCCAATCTGTGCTTCGCATCTCTCAATAA
>NC_083768.1:55717463-55752463 GCF_963514075.1 Conger conger | reverse complement strand
TTTCCCATGAATAGGCGCCTACATGGGGCAAACTGGCAGCTGGGAACGGGCGGCCTTTTGCGGACAAGAAGCCGGAGGATTAGTCGCTCTTCTGCTTTAAAACCATTGCCCGCGAATTATGAAAAATATATATACTTTTTAAAACCGAGGAATCTCCAAATATCACAACAGCTAGATCACCTCCCTGGCCTTTAATGGCACACAATTGGACCTCTGTTAGCCAAATCTTTGGTTTACGCTCAGAGGATAACTTTCCCTGTAATTAAAACCTATTGTTTAAGTGCTGTTTTAGTTTTCAATGAGAAGTGCATTTTTTGTGTGATTTTTTTCATGCGGAACCCCCCATTGTTGTTTCATTATTTGTAAAATACTGCTAATGCTACAGCGGTCCTAATAGAACATATTATATAATTATATTATGTTGTGTTAGGCCTATTATTAATTATTACATATATTTAATTATGATTAATATAGCCTAATAATATAATGGTTGTCGTTTTCATCACAATGTAACTCATTAATATTGTATTACCATTAATGCTATATGTATAGCATAGCAGTTCCTTTAACGTCACCGAGGAAGCTATATTTACACCAGAGTCTGAATGTGTGTGTGTGTGTGTGTAAACAAAATCTGCTATATCAATGTAAGAACGGTAGGGGCGGACATACCTGTTGGACTTTACCTGTTGCATTGACCAAACTTGGTATTTTTATTTTGTTAGTAGTTTAGAGCTACGTGTCAGTAATAGTCAAAGCTAAATCACTAGGCAATGCTTGAACCATTCCATAAGTCATCAATCGTTAATCTAGGCCAGGAAGGAAACTTTGGTATTTGGGCATAATAATAATAAGACAACCTACAACAACAACAAAAAAAAAAAAAAAAAAAAAAAAAAAAAAAAGAATAATAATAATAATAATAATAATAATAATAATGAATACTATTGTTTCATTGTAGTAGCAGTTATGTTATCAAACTTACGTATACTTGTTTTGTTATTTCTGCTAGTTTCATAGTTCCCACTAATGATTTATTGCTGCTTTTGTTTGCCTTGTTTTTTTGTTTTTTTTAAACAGGCTACTCTGCAGGGTCCTAGTTATAGTTATTATCTGTGTCACTTCTGACACTTGGAACTGTAGCTACTTATCTCTAGGGTTTTCAGCGCACTTGTCCCTGCTTATGCACAGTAGTACGTCGCTCTGAATGTGCCTGTAATGTAATGTCATGTATAAGTAGCCTACAACCATTATGTTAACCTTCGAAAGTAACGATTCTTCTCATTTTAAAGTCGAGTTCTGGCATTTGTGGTAGGCCTATGGCTGGGATTAGCTCTGTTTAACCAAATACATAATTATGAACTAATACTTTCATAAGATTCGATCCAGCGCTGTAGTTCTCATGCATCCTGTAGTTATTCCACTTGTTTGCGAACCAAGTAAGAAGCTACTGCCAAAGTAGTGCTTAACACGACGACAATTACTTCCGTCTTTTTAAGTGTTTACGAATGCTTTTAAATGTGTTGGCCTAGGAATGCATTCACGCGCTCATCTTGCTCGACGTGCTTTGCGCGTTCAATTAAAATAGCCTATTATTCGTTTCTATATTTTTGTGTCATGGTTTCAGGTGAATTGACAATTTATATTTGTATTAATTTAAAAATGATTAAATTAGGTTTTTTTTCAGTATTGTGGGAAATGGCCAATTTGGGAGATTTTTAAGGAAATCACAAAGCAGGTCACTAGCTTGTACATAGCCTACAGAGTAGATAGATAGATAGATAGATAGATAGATAGATAGATAGATAGATAGATAGATAGATAGATAGATAGATAGATACTTTATTCATCCCGAGGAAATTTTTTGGAGTAATACGTCACTCCCGCCTAAGTAAAAAGATACGCTGGCTTGAGCGCTCGCCCAGAGGCGATACCCTGAGGGCAGACGTTTCCACCTTCGCTGGAGGTCAAGATTCCACAAAAGTCGGGGTCAAGTGATCGTATCGGCCTGGACAAACGGCGTTTTGGGGTTTTTTGAACAGCGCTGCAGGCGGTTACATGCCCATGCTTTGTCGTCGGTCTCATTCTTCTCCTCGCGAGGGTAATGTCAAGTAACATAAGAGGCACTAATAGGACCGGGCCAAGGTCTACTTATACGCAATTAAGTCCCACAGCCGAGGACTTTGGCGTCGAGGAAGAGAGTTTTTCGGGGTTTTTTCTTTTTAAAATAGAAAAAAACGGAAAACCGTCTTGCCGTTTGCCCCTCGCACCTGATGTTCGTCAACTCTACCTGGAGAAAAAAACATCTCAGTGGGTTTATAGCATATGGGACAATGATACATCCAACATAAAATCCAACTGAAAAACTAACTTAAATGTCGGCCATGATGACAATCACTTCGGCCATGGAATCCCAAATCGATGTATTTTTATCATCAATAATTGTATAGTTAGATATCTATTGAAGCCAACAGCTAACTATAGAAATTAACCATCAACATCACCGTTTAGAAGTTACCAAGTTACCGTGTGTGTGTGTGTGTGTGTGTGTTGTAGAGCCCTATCTTAACATCAGTGTGTGAAACCGAGGTTACCTGTGATTAACAGATGTGGTGGAAATGCGGTTACAGCACGTCATTGCGTTTTATTTCAACCCCTATTATTGCCGAATATTCACAACACTATGTTATAAAATTCACATCATATTATAAATAATATAACATACACATTAGGCTAATTAGCGGCATATCTGATTAAAGCAGGGGGGGTGGGAGCGACATAGGCCTATCGATATTTCAGCGAGTGTGCTCTGCCAAAGTCTACATATGCAAGGCGATGTACAGCCTGTCACTGAACAGAGTCTGCGGTAGAAGTTAATTCCCCGAAAACACAACGAGGTGGGCTCATATAAACGGTTCAAATGCTTCACAAGATAATACAGTTTTCATTGGGTTCCCACAATGGTCCCTGGGGGGCAGTGATTCCGCAGTGGCTTCCCCTGCGCGTGCTGTAGCCGCTGGATTCAACCAGAGAGTTAACCGCACTGAACTCGGTTAACCGTTTTTTTTTTTCTCTTCAGTTTATATTTGTATAAACCCATATTTTATGCAGTAAAATATGTCATATATAGACTCGCTCTACACCCAGGAGAGGACAAGGCGGCGTATTCAATGCCGTAATACTATTTTTATACGGTTTATGAAACTCTGTTCGGCCCATTACTTGTTCGCATATCACAGTATTAGAATTATATGAGGAAGGCTATTGTGATGTCACGCTCTAAGCTGCGCTTGCGTGCTTCGCCTAATTCATTTTTCACTTTCTTCTGGACTTCCTGCTTTCTCATGGAGCTTCACCCCCGTCGCTGGACTTAATTAGCGCCGTGTACCAGGAGTGGTTCCTTGAACAAGTCGGAGCGTCATTAGATCGCTTGAATTGACCTCATCCCCACCTGCTCTCACAAAGCCGCCTGCCCGCTGCGAGACAGCCCCTGACTTAACCCCGCGCCCCAGGCAGTGACATTGAGAATTTAGTCTCCCACACTTTCACGTCGGGCCTTAAAATCACCACACAAACGTACCTGTTGTTTTCTTCACATATAAACTACTAAAAGGACACGGATTGAGTCCACTGCCCGAGAGCACAATGGAGTTTCAGGTTCCCTGTGTGCATATTAATGACGTTACACCATTTCCATTTAAATGTTTTGGTACATTTTAAACTAGCATTAAAGGAAAAACGTGTTTCTGCTCGCTGTTGAAATATTAAACAATGACAAGACTGGGTCTTAGAATGTAGCAATAGGATCATTCCAAAGGTTCATTAGATTAGCTGTGTCAACTGCAATAAGAATGTGTGTATTGAGCACTAGGGTGTGTGTCTGTATTGCGTTTCTGTGTGTGTGTGTGTGTGTGTGTGTGTGTGTGTGTGTGTGTGTTCTTATTGTGCAGAAGAAGCTTGTGGTAGAAAAAAAACCTTGACCTTGTTAGTACTCTGTGGATTCAAAAATCCGCCAATCGACTAACAATTCAGGTTGTGAGTCTATCTCAACCAGACCATACATTTTTCTCTGTAGCAAGACAGCTGGTTAAGAAAATATATTTGATTGTGTTTGACACGTTTTGTCCAACAGGGAAGAAAGGATTAAGTCTCATGGCTCTGAATGTAAACTGACATTCGGTGTTCATGAAATGCCGCTAGAAACAAGCAGCTCAGTCCCCAGTGCAGTTCTTAATTTAATAATAATAATTTGTTATTTATCTCGACGCTTTTATCCAAGGTCTTGGTCTTGCTCAAGGGCCCAACGGCTGTGCGGATCTTATCGTGGCTACACCGGGATTAGAACCACCGACCTTCCGGGTCTCAGTCATTTACCTCAGCCACTTTGCAGCAGGCGGTCCCACTGAAATGTGAGCGATTCAATTCAGGGCAAGAGTGGCAAAACGCCTGGACACAGAGGACATCTGACTCTTTTGTGTTTATTTTATGCATTTGGCTGACAATTGCATGTGGCAGCCTGCGAGTTTAAATAACAATATTTAAGCATGCCGTCTAAAAAGTTACTAGCTACAGAGGACCACAATCATTTTCACAGACTTTTAGTTTTGGTTCATCGGTTCCCTCTGTTCGTTGTTAACTGGACTGCCCCGGTTAATGAAAACGGGGATATCGGACTTGTGATTGGCAGAGTTATGAAGGGCACTCATCGTGAAACAGGATTAGGCCGGTAACAGACACACTGCCAGTTTGCAGCAGAAGGGCGCAGTTGGCCTTGGTTTTTTGCCGGAGTTTGCCGAACACAAGTCAGCCAAATTACCCGCAGGTCACCGGCCGCCTTCAGTGGGAAGACAACGTGTAACCTGGCTTGTCCAGCCACTGTGTCTTTTAATATGTGAAATAGTCACTGGCTTACAGGTGTGTGTAGCAGGTGAGCACACACTTGCGTATGGGAGCAGCCCCGATACCTGCATGGCTGTGTGTTTCATACCACTGGCTCTGAAGCGTCCTCCTTCCAGACTATTAAACGTCTGTTTACTCTGAATTCTGTGTCTCTGCGGCCATTGATCCTCAAAGGCTCCGGACACTGTTTTGCCTCAGGTCCACTGTGCTGGAGCTCAGAGCCGGAACGACGAAAAATCGCCCCGCCGTCCCAATACTTTTGCACTCGTGCGTGGCGGGACGCTGAACCCGCATGGCAAAGGGTTGCTCTGTGGAGGCAGCGCCCCGTTCGATCACAGTGACCCCGAAATAAAACAAAATGGCCGCCACGCCTTCCTTCCCTCCCCCCGCCCCACGCCCCCTTACTCCTGTCGACATGATGCCACCCCACTGGCAGAGCTGCTCCGCCAATCACGGCCCGCCTCGGTAACGACCGACAGAGCAACAACGGCGGTGATTTGTTGATACTGTTTTTTGGCCGTATTTCACGGGCGGCATTCTTCTCGTTGAATTAACCCGTCATTTGCATTGCTAATCCTCGGCTCTGCGTCCGAACTGTGACTCGAATGTGGGCACAATTTCAGATTTTTCGCTTGTTTTGGACAAAACTCAAGGGGCTGCGAACGGGCCGCAGAATGTATGGCTGTGGGAGCGCGAGCGCCCCCCGATTAGCGCGCTAATGCTATTGTAGCACAGATTCCGCTGGCTTCCGCGCCAGTTCCGGACGCAAAGCGCTAAGCGTGTACGACACTTGAGGACTAATCATTGTGGAAATGGGTTTGAATTGAGAGAGCGTGAACACTGTCGATGTGTACTGCTGAAATATACGGCAGCGACAAAGCCTTTGAAATTTGGCCCGTACCCTGGTCCGCTTCCCCACCTCAATGACTTTTTACCGATCAGATTTGCATATGAGAATGATGTAACATTTACTATGTGGGAATAAATTCTGGTTAGGGCAGCTGACATAGCCCTCAAGAGGGATCGACTAAAAACACGAATTCACTAAAAGAAAAAAAAAAAAAAAAAAAGCAGGACGAGCGCCTCTTATTGCTGACTTTGGCTCAATATCGCCACCTACCTGCGCGTATGTTTAAGTCCACGCACTTAAGTGCTCATAATACGCATTGTGCGGCTGTGCGTTGCTGGTGCGCTCTCCCACGGAAAACGTTACGCGGCTCACAGCGCATATATCGGGTTTGTTTTTTTGTTTTTTTTTAATTCCCAGAGCGCGTGGCCTATATTTCCTCGCGATCGCCGGCAATCCCTCCTCCGTGTCCACACTGCGCTTCGCCACGGCATATCCCTGCGCCACATCCAGGGAAAAGTAGTCCATCTGCCCCCCCTCCTCCTTTTTCCCATTCTACCCATCCTCCCCCCCTTCCTTCCCCCGCTGCCCCCTTAATTAACATGCAGCGCTGGAGCTGGCACTCTGCTCCTCGCTCATTTTCCCCTAAGACAAAGGAGGACTGTGGGCCTGTGCCAGCTCCTCTGCTCTGAGCTGCCACCATCCAGGAAGTGCATCGCACTGTGTGTGTGGTGTGTGTGTGTGTGTGTGTGTGTGTGTCTCATAATGTGTGGGTGTGTGCATGTATCTGCGTGCGTGTATGTGTGTCTCTGTGCATTATTGTGTGTGTCTATGTTTGTGTGCATGTGTCTGTGTGTGTGTGTCTCATAATGTGTGTGTTTGTGTGTCTGTGTGTGTGTCTCATAATGTGTGTGTTCGTGTATCTGTGTGCGTGTGTGTGTGTGTCTCATTGTGTCTGCGTGCATGTGTGTCGGTGTGTGTGTTTCATAATGTGTGTGTGTGTGTGTGCGTGTGTCTGTGTTTGTGTGCGTCTGTGTGTCAGTGTGTCTCATAATGTGTGTGTGCGCGTGTGTGTGCGTCTGTGTGTCAGTGTGTCTCATAATGTGTGTGTGTGTGCATGTGTCTGTGTTTGTGTGCATCTGTGTGTCAGTGTGTTTCATAGTGTTTGTGTGCGTCTGTGTGTCAGTGTGTCTCATAATGTGTGTGTGTGTGTGTGTGCGTGTGTGTGTGCATCACGGTGTGTGTGCATCGTTGTTGTAGCACACATTCGGGGGTACAGGGGGTGGTGTTGGGGGCGGTGCGGTTCACAGGCGATGGGGTGAGAGTTTCATACAGAGGGAGAAAGAGGGGGAAAGTGTTGGTGGTTTGGTTTGTTTCATTGAGAGAGGCCGGGCTCACAGAGGCTGTTTGTTATTTAGGGGAGGGGGGTGAGAGGGGGGTTATGGGTAGAGAACACCGACGGAATTCCCATCAGCCTCGGTGCCGACTGCACCCTGAATTTCGGTGGGTTTTTTTTTGTTGTTGTTGTTTTTGTCCCCCCCCTCCCCCCACCGCGCCTTTTCATGTTGCCACTTCCCCCTCGCTCCCTCGTTCCCCCGACCCTGTTGTTCGTTTAGCTGCGATTTGTTGCTTGTTAATTAAGACCCCCCACCCCCACCCCCCATCCACACCACCATCCCTGCACCCCTCTCTCAATCAGACAATACCCCTTCATTCTGCTCTCTGCATTTCCCCCAAAATAGGGGTGATCTAATGCGCAGGATAATAAGGAGAGTTCATTTTATTCTTTTTTTTTTTTTTTTGGTGGGGCAAAGAAAGTGCTCCAATGGGGTCCAGCAGCAGCACTGATCTTATCGGGGCTAGACTGGGGCTCGAACCTCCAACCTTCCAGGTCCCAGTCAAGCACCTGACCCACCACGTTTTACACCCACAGCCCTGTGGCCTGCCTGTCAGGACACCCTCCACAATGGGCTTATTTTTCATCTCCTTCTTCCTTTCCTTGTGTCCTTTCCATGCATCCTTCCCTTGCTCCACGCTCCACCCGTCAGCGGAGGCAGGAAAGGAGGCGAGAAAAGGACGTGAAGAGGAGGTGAAGAGGAGGGAGTTGAGGCAAAGTGAAGTAGGCGAATGGAATGTCCTCGCTCCTTCAAACGTCAGTTTGAAGCCGCGTCAGTTACAGACATGATGGGGAGAGGTGGATCCACAGGTCCGTTACAGACGTGATGGGGAGAGGTGGACCCACAGGTCAGTTACAGACATGGCAGATGGGGAGAGTGGACCCACAGGTCAGTTACAGATGTGGCAGATGGGGAGAGGTGGACCCACAGGTCAGTTACAGACGTGGCAGATGGGGAGATGTGGATCCACAGGTCAGTTACAGACGTGGCAGAGATGGGGAGAGGTGAATCCACAGGTCAGTTACAGACGTGGCAGATGGGGAGAGTGGACCCACAGGTCAGTTACAGACCTGGCAGATGGGGAGAGTGGACCCACAGGTCAGTTACAGACGTGGCAGATGGGGAGAGGTGGACCCACAGGTCAGTTACAGACATGGCAGATGGGGAGAGGTGGACCCACAGGTCAGTTACAGACGTGGCAGATGGGGAGAGGTGGACCCACAGGTCAGTTACAGACATGGCAGATGGGGAGAGGTGGACCCACAGGTCAGTTACAGACGTGGCAGATGAGTGGCAGAGGGGGAGAGGATGCGGATCTTTTATCCGTCACACATTCCACAATAAGAGGTTTTCTTGCTCAATAAATATTCAGGAGCCTCCTAGCTCGTGGCTTCCAGCTCTTGGGAGGAACATTTAAGGGATTGGAATTTCCTCAAAGATGGTGGGACCTTGATCGATTTCTGGGTCAGGCGAGAGGTAAGGAATAAGTGGACAGGACCGAGCCCATAGTTTTGACATCGGTGTCTCTGCGTGCCCATCCTCCCCCCTCTCTCTCTGCTGGTTTCTGGGAGATCAGGGTGAGAGGGACAGGGGTGCGGTGGGGGGAGGGGAGGGGGTTGAGGCAGGGGGTCATCCTCCCCGTCTTACACGGCGGCCTAATCGCTGGGGCTGGAGCCTCCCATTGTGAACGCACGTCTCAATTAGCATAGCCACCGTCCACTAGCCCTGGAGCTCTGGAGAGAGAGAGAGAAAGAGAGGGGGAGAGAGAGGGAGAGGGAGAGAGAGAGGGGGAGAGAGAGAGAGAGACAGAGAGAGAAAGAGGGAGAGAGAGAGAGAGACAGAGGGACAGAGAGAGAGTTAACTCCATTAAAACCCCATGAGTGCTGACCTCACTTGACCTCTCCTCCCTGGGTCACCCCCCCTGTGGAGGGAGCGTATTTTCGGGGCAGTGGGGTTTGCGGTCGTGGCGTTGTGGAGGAAAAGGCGTGACCCCCTCTCTTTGTCCCCATCCTGTTCCTCTCTTCTTCCCTCACTCCGGGGGTCACGGGGGCCACAGTCTCCCGCTGGTCTGGACAGATGATGATGACGAAATAATAATGATAAATACGAAATAATACTAAATAATAAATACTCTGTAAAATGTTTGGCGTTAAATTAACTCTTACAGAGGACATGTGGTCCCTCCTGGCTCCTGTCTGAATGATAATGTCCTGTACTACTGTATTCTAATATTTATTGTCCAATAACAACAAAAAACAAAGAACCAACAGTGAAAAAATAATAAGCAGACGTAGTTAAACTTTGAATGTTAAAAGTTGATCAAATTAGTTTCAAATCGATTAAATAAAATAAACATGTTCCTGAATTAAATTATGAGCTTTTAATCATACTTTTAATCTGAAGATAAATGCTTTGTGATGTTGAGTGATATTTTCACGTTCTTGTGAACCCATCTCACCAATGGGACCGCACCGTTTCTTCTCCCTAAAAAGTGATTGGTTTGACGCTGATGGCGAAGAGCAGGATGCCTGGAGATGTTCTTGACTTCCACTGTACGCTGTACTCTGCATTTAGGGCTGAGCATAGTTACAGTCGGAGGGTAATACCCTGAGGAGGACCCCGATTAAACAGAAAATAAATGAAAAATCAAACTGCTTTTCACAGTGGATGGGCAGCACCAGCTGGGGGGATGCAGAGCTGCCATTTTGTGTCAGAATGTTCCCACTGCTGCGGTGGAGGGGGAGGTATTCATTCAGCCAATTAAAACAGATTATTTACAGTCTTGTGTCATGACCATCCAATCGGGAGAGGGCAGAGGGCCTCTGGTTGCTGTAGCCTAGACCAATGGAACAGGTTAGTGTAAAAACATGACATCATAGTGATGTCATTATGATGTCATTATGCATTATGTGGCATGCGCGCATCTAAAGTAGGACTGGGGCCTTCTGATCTCATGGGGTTAACCTTTCAACCCCTGCACAGACTTCCTGAAAATGTGTCATCGTAACACAAAAAAACACGTCTTTTTGTGTCTTGTGGTGACTGGCGAATGATCTTATATGAAGTAGGGGAAAGGCAATTATTCAAGATTAGATGCAATCAAAGTAGGAAAGGGGGGAATCTAAGGTAGAAAGAAGTGTTGTTTATTTCGGCACAGTTAAAAGCCAGTATTCGGGCCCGATGAACACTCCAACGGCCCGGCATTTACCCTCCGCCACTTCGGACCCGAAAGTGCCTGTGCCCCATCCCGACTGCGATCATCCGCTCCGTTTCACCCAGCAGGCACCGGGGCAGCGTGGCCCCGCCAGGAGCCCCGGCAGAGCCCGCGGGAGAGGAAGGCCGGGTCCGCGCTTTGTTGGAAAAGACCGCTAATCCCATTACAGTCGGCCTGAGACGGAGAAAGGGAGGTCTCCACCCTGCTAGCAGCTATTGTGGCCGCTGAAGGAACGCAGGAGGTGACGACAGCAATCCCCTCTCCCTCAACGGCGAGGCCCCTTCACCCAGAACCCTCCGTCCCAGTCTGTCGCGGAGGGGCGGCGTGTTGCTGTCTTTAACGGGAAACCGCTCCGGAGGGGAGGGAGGGAGGGAGAGGGTCGCGGGTAGAGGAAGAGGATGATGCGCGGAGGAAGGCCCAATTCTGCGCTCCTTCTCTAACGTCAACAGATATGCTAATATATAGCCTATATATAGATAGGCTGCATTTACAAAATCTCAGGCACAGTGTAGTTTCTGAAACACCATAGGAAAATAATATTTATTAACCGAACAAAATGTATGGAAATTATGCCAAATATTCTTTTGATGGATCCAGCAGCTTTTTTAGGAGCTTTCAAGATTAAAGTACATTTGCAAGCGAACGCCGTAGGCTGCTAATATCTCTTTGTTTTCATGTTGACGTTGATTACAATACCGCGCTCCGATTTAACTAGACGAGGATACTGCTATGTTTGCACTAGTTTCGGAGACTGCATACATTAGAATAATTAACATAATCTTGATTATTGTTAATACTTTTTTGCATTTTTAATTGGAGATTTAAGCCGTAAGTGCTTCGGTATTAGTTCCCATTCATTAAGGCGGCTGCCCACCTGTCTCGGTTCATGGGAACGGCCGAATGCGACAGTTCACGCCGCTGCGCCGTCACAGAGCCGGAATCCAGATCACAACGCCATCACACACAAACACGCAAAAAAAAAAAAAAAAAAGCTTCAGGCGCGCGCCTTAATAACGCCGTATCAAAACAAGCCCCCCGGATCCCTTCTGTCGTTTGATCCTATAAAAATGAAACTGTGTTAATTACGCGGCGGAGAAAAAAAAACCATCTGGATTTGGGCATTAACCCTTCCGCACCGATCGCGGGCGTCATGAACTATTCATGAGGGGATTAGAACGCTTTCCTCGCGCTCCCTATCAGCTGGAGCTGGGAGATCTTTGGCTGTTGCCAGCGGGTAGCTGGGTCGACGCCGATGTCTCAGAGTCGTCGGTGTTTTGATCCTCTTTACACGGTGTGCAGTGATGGAGACTCGCCTCGGCCCATTTCAGTCAATGCATTTTTAACAAACGCTGGGCCTGCTTATCCACGGCCATTTTAATACTGTTAGTGAAGACGGAGGGACGATATTTTACACCATGTGAGTCGAAGTCATGCAAACCTTGATCTGTTCCCTCTTTCTCCGCGAGGTTGTGGGTCAGCATGCATGCCCCTAACCCTTTCAGCGCCTACATGCAAGGCCGCCGCAGTAAATTAAAACGAGAGAGATTAAGCGATTTCAGGCTAATCACATTAGGGATAAAAGGCAGAAATACATATTGTCAGTTTGTACAGTCTGGTATCCTTATAATAATATAAAGGGATTCAGGTTGAGTACTAACTTATTTTGCTATCGACTTTAAGTAGCTAACTAGTCCAGTTTCAACCAAGTTGAAAACAAAAATGTATTAGACTGGTCTAAATGTAATTCTATTTTAAGCATTAAAATACAGGACATAACGCAGTATATTGGTTTTAATGTGACATTTCATGTTTTATGCATTTTGTTTCAGAAAGTGGAAATTAATTTAGTGGAAGAAAATAATATTTCACAGACACAGATTAAGCTTAGTCCTGGACTAAATTGAGTTTAGCATAGATAATCTCCACTCCAAGTATTTAGTCTGGAAACAGACTTAATTGTGTCTGCGAAACTGGCCCTTGTAAAGTTACATAACACTTATTAAATTACATTATTGGCATTTGGCAGACGCTCTTATCCAGAGCGACGTACAGTTGCTTAGACTAAGCAAGAGACAAGGGCCAAGGGTTAAGGGCCTTGCTCAAGGGCCCAACGGCTGTGCGGATTTCATTGTGGCTACACCGGGATTAGAACCACCAACCTTGCGTATCCCAGTCATTTACCTTAACCACTATGGTACAGGCCGCCCTGACTAATTTTGAAATAATTGTGCGCCATCATAATTATGTTAACATACGTATATAATGAACATACAGAAAATTGACGCCGTAGCCCACCGTTTCGTTTATTTCTTGAAACGGGTCTAAAAAACGATGGCGCACTAATGCCACCTGGTGGCCGTAAGGGTCATTACAACATAAAAAATATATTCTATAACTGTTTTCCTTTTCTCCCATTTCGCAATCCCAGTCAAAGGCTCATTCCTAACTGTGCGACGTCATTTGCGGAGAGTGGTGTTGTCAGCCGCTGTGTCTTTTTTCACTGCGCAGTCCGCCCGTTCACATCGTGGCTCTTCTTCCGAGCCGGGTCCCACGCGCCATTTTTTCTCACCTCTGTTTGAGTGTTTTCCCCTTCTAATGGATGAAGAAATAACATTCATTCAAGCATATACTGACACTGTTCTCGTCTTTAGAAAGATGCAAACATTCGAATTCCGTTCTAATATAGTGTAGCACTAGGTGGTATATACACTGAGTGAGCACTTTATCAGGTAGACCTGTACACCAGCCTGTTAATGCAAATATCTAATCAGACAATCATCAAATAAATGCATAGAAGCATGCAGACATGGTTAAGAGGTTCAGCTGTTTTTCAGAACAAACATCAGACTGGGGAAGACATGAGCTAAGTGACTTTGACCGTGGAATGATTGTTGGTGCCAGACAGGGTGGTTTGAGTATTTCAGAAACGGTTCATCTCCTGGAACTTTAAAGCACAGCAGTCTCTAGAGTTTGCAAAGAATGGTGCAAAAAACCCAAAAAAAAAACATCCAGTGAGCAGCAGTTCTGCAGGCAGAAACGCCTTGTTAATGAGAGAGGTCAGAGGAGAAGGGCCAGACTGGTCAAAGCTGACAGGAATGTGACAGTAATGCAAATAACCACACAGTACAACAGTGGTATGCAGAAGAGCATCTCTGAACACACAATGCATCAAACCTCTTAAGTGGATAGACCAAAGTCTAAAACATTAGTCTAATACAATTCTAATAAAGGGCTCACTTAGTACATATGTATAACACTTTTCAATTCGTAAGGCCTCCTAAAATGGCAAGGCTCTGGCAACCCTCCCCAATCAAAAAACATAAATTGAGTCAATTATAATCCTGGTTGGATGACGCACTTGAAGTTTCAAACGAGCATCGTTCCTTGTGCAATGCTGACACCGTGTGGCTATTCTGTGTATTGCATGCACCCCTGGCCCTTTTGGAGTGCGATCCGTGTTTACACTGCCCGGCCACCATAGAACAATACTTGCTGTATCATTATGTACATAAAATATGCTTCTTCTTTTTTTTACTTACTTTTGAGCTTCATGGCATATCACAAAGAAACATGGAAAACTAGTCTAACAATGAACTGCATTGCATTTAATGACATTATTTTGACAGTACATTTCTGAACATCCATCCATCCATCCATTATCTGAACCCGCTTATCCTGATCAGGGTCGCAGGGGGGCTGGAGCCTATCCCAGCATACATTGGGCGAAAGGCAGGAATACACCCTGGACAGGTCGCCAGTCTATCACAGGGCACACACATCATTCACTCACACATTCACACCTACGGGCAATTTAGACTCTCCAATCAGCCTAACGTGCATGTCTTTGGACTGTGGGAGGAAACCAGAGTACCCGGAGGAAACCCACGCAGACACGGGGAGAACATGCAAACTCCGCACAGAGAGGCCCCGGCCGACGGGGATTCGAACCCAGGACCTCCTTGCTGTGAGGCACATTTCTGAACATTTGTCCTAAATATATTTATGCCTTTCTCTTGGTTTAGTTAAAGGTGGGCTGTCTGTACTAGGTGCTGGGGAAACCCTGCTCTGTATTTGACGTCCGTACGGTTGATGAGGACCTTTTGACTGTTCGGAAGCTTTTGAAGTATGAATGTACGGACAATTATGCTCAATCATTGTGGAGATTGTGGAGCACTGTTGAAGTGATGCTGACAGAGACTTGTTGTCTGAATATGAGAAGTGACTGTAGAGTTCATCCGTGTGTTCCTCTCCGACCTCGTGTTTGGTGCAGCGAGTGAACGCACTCTGATTCTATCCTTTGTTAAACTGGCCCAGAGTCTCGTCTCGCAGAAACACTGAGAAATAAAAAGTATGTCTTGTCTCTGGAGCGGTACCCTATTGGTACATAAAATTGTAAGAAAATCTACTCATTTGTACCCAAGGAGAGCATCAGTGTACTTTCAGGGTACGTCTGGAAAATGTGCTCCTTGAAGAACAAAGTACCGTCACTGGCCACTGAGAGTAGCCTTCATTACCCCAGTCATTACATTATTGGCATTTGGCAGACGCTCTTATCCAGAGCGACGTACAGTTGATTAGACTAAGCAGGAGACAATCCTCCCCTGGAGCAATGCATGGTTAAGGGCCTTGCTCAAGGGCCCAACGGCTGTGCGAATCTTATTGTGGCTACACCGGGATTAGAACCCCAGACCTTATGTGTCCCAGTCCTTTACCTTAACCACTACGCTACAGGCCGCCAGTCTGTATATGCACTCCCACCACCCATTCGATTCGAGTGTGTGAGAGAGTGTGAGTGTGTGTGTGTGTGTATGTGAGAGAGAGTGTGAGTGTGAGTGTGTGTGTATGTGAGAGAGAGTATGTGCGAGTGAGTGAGTGTTTATGTGTGTGTGTGTGTGTGTGAAAGAGTGTGTGTGTGTGTGAGAGTGAGTGTGTGTGGGTGAGAGAGAGAATGTGTGAGTGAGTGTGTGTGTGTGTGTGTGTGAAAGAGTGTGTGTGTGAGAGTGTGAGTGTGTGTGTATGTGTGTGTGTGAGAGAGAGAATAAGTGCGTGTACATGTGCGTTGGGGGAGAGAGTGAGTGTTGTGTGTGTGTGTGTGTGTGTGTGAGAAAATAAATGAGTGTGTGTACATGTGCGTTGGGGGAGAGAGTGAGTGTGTGTGTGTGTGTGTGTGTGTGTGTGTGTATACGTGTGCTGGGGGAGATGGGGGGGCAGCAGTGAGGCAATGGGGGAGGGCGAGGGTGGATTTGTTGGCTGCGTTGCTATGGATACGAAGCGTTGCTAGGCAGCAGGTGGGATGCTATGAAACTCAGAGTGAAGGGTCACTGCAGAGAGAGGGATATACACCCACAAGCCTTTCTGCTGGACTGACACAGGTACCCTGAAAAAGCGAGGGAGAGAGAAAGGAACAGAAAGAAGAAATAAAGAGAAAGAGAGGTGATAGGGGGATGATGAGACAGGAAAACATGCGGCCAGTCAAAAGCAAAGAATGATTCATGAATTATTTGTTAATTCTTAAAATAAGAAAAAGAAGAAAATTGCCCAGATAAGAATGAATCATATATGAACATTCTAATGCTGATGTCACAAGCACTACCGGTGATTGTTAACTGAAAGTACTGGAGTTCTAGAACACTGATTTTGAATTCAGAAAAAAACACAAAAAGAAAGAAAATGTTTAACTGGCAATGACACTTCAGCCCTGTCCACTGCTCTCTTCCTGGAGTCTGGCCAGAGTTTATGCACACTGTAGGCCTACTGGGCACTCCTATCCCAGAACGTTCAGAAAATGACAAGACCCACCGATTGTCCCAGCAAAACTTCCCCAAAACTGCAAGAGAACAGGTCCGCAATCCGAAACAGAGGTCCTCAAAATGCAACATCCGTGTGTGTGTGTGTGTGTGTGTGTGTATGTAAGCTGCTTACTTTGCCTGATGTGATTCACTAAGCAGTGCTGTAACCCTCTGCCCTCTGTCAACAGCAATTAAGCATTGGACCGAGTAGTTCTTTAGCAAGCACACACACACATACACATACACACACACACACACACACAGTATCAGCTCATTATCAGCATTGGGAGAACGTTGGGTTTGTGGAAATTCTTTTTTTTTTTGGGCTATCGGTCCACTCTGGCAGGTTGGTGAGGGCCATTGGTTGGATGCCGGGTTTGCATTATAGTCCTGCTCTGAGACCCCTTGGTTTGGGTTGTAGTCCTGCTCTGGGAGTTTGTGGGCACCCTGGTTTGGGTTGTAGTCCTGCTCTGGGAGTTTGTGGGCCCCTTGGTTTGGGTTGTAGTCCTGTATAACCCCTGGTTTGGGCTGGAGGTGACTTACAGTTTATGGCCTTGTTTGCCTGTTTGTGTGTTATTTTGTGTGCCAGTCAGTTTGTTAGTTGTGTTTTCCTGTCTGTCTCTCTGTTTGTTTGTTTGTGCTGGTTTTCAGATCCCCTCCAGACCGTGCCTGCGAGGATGAGCGGCTGCCCTGCTGACCCCTAGTGGCCACAGTCGGGAGGGCGGGGCGGCAGCAGGCTGTCCATCTGTTTGCATTACTTCTCAATCACAAAAAGCCCCGAATGTAAGCTCCTTACGTAAAGCGTAGAAACACTTTAATCCGCCCCTCTCTCTTTCCCTACCCCCAGCTCCTCTCTCTGTCTCTCCGTCTGTCTGTCCTTCTGTCACTCTCCCAGTCAAGTATTCATAAGGAACGGGTCCTATTATCAAAGCACGAGTATATAAGAATGGGTCCCATTATCAAAGCATGAGTATATTCATTAGGAATGGGTCCTATTGTTAAAGTATGAGAATATTCATAAAGAATTGGTCCTACTGTTAAAGCATAAGTATATTCATAAAGAACGGGTCCTATTATCAAAGCAAGAGTATATTTATAAAGAACGGGTCCTATCATTAAATTTGGGCAGCCTGTAGCCTAGTGGCTAAGGTCCGTGACTGACACCTGGAGGGGATTTTACCCTGTGTAGTCTAATCAACGGTAAGTCACTTCGGATAAAAGCGGCAGCTAAATAACTGTAATACAGAAAAAGACAATTAAATATAGCAAACACACCGTATATGCTTCTAAAAAACCTGAATGTAATAACACCAGAAAATGCTTGTTTTTTGGGAGCATATACAGAGTGTGTTCTCTTCCCGTTTACTTGAATTTTCGGTTCTGCGCCTGTCTGAGTCTAACGGACGTGCCTCACATGTACTCTCTGGGTTTGGTGTAATTAAAAAGAGAGCCACAGCGAGGGGGAAAACGTGGGGCAGCTCCCCCCCCCCCATCGCTGAGTTTGTTGCGTCCGGCGGACTGAAGCGCGTTGGGCCCTGTCGAAGGCCGATCCGCTTCCCGCTGCAAAGTCTTCAAATCCGCTCCGGGATTTAGGGGCTACGTATTCGCCGGGACAAAGACCGTCTCCTCATCAATAGTTCGGTCACCATGGCAATTATCTGAAGAATTAAAACCGGAGGCTGCAGCCCCCTCAGAGCTGGAGACTGCAATGCATTTAATGAAAATATCTAATTAACCTCACTCATTAACCCCACTCATTAGGCTGTGATATCCGCTAAAGTGGCACGGTGCTGCCCATCCCGTTAAACCGGTTGCTCTCAAAACACACTGGAGACGCACTGGAGACGCACTGGAGACACACTGGAGACACACTGGAGAAGCACTGGAGACGCACTGGAGACACACTGGAGACACACTGGAGACACACTGGAGACGCACTGGAGACACACTGGAGACGCGCTGGAGACGCGCTGGAGATGCACTGGAGACGCACTGGAGACACACTGGAGACACACTGGAGACACACTGGAGACGCACTGGAGACGCACTGGAGACGCACTGGAGACGCGCTGGAGACGCGCTGGAGACGCGCTGGAGATGCACTGGAGACGCACTGGAGACACACTGGAGACACACTGGAGACACACTGGAGACACACTGGAGACACGCTGGAGACATTGTGACGCTGAAGCTGAAATTGGGAGAATCACAGGGTTGAGTCGTTATGGTTACTCTGCTTCATGATAAACCCCTGTCTGTACTCCCCACAGTCAGACACGCAATCCTAATGCAACTGGACACTACTGTAAAAATGCAGCTATGCCAGCTGGACCAGCCTGAAAATAGAGCTGGTCTAGCTGGTCATGAGCTGGTCGAGCAGTTAGTGTCACAAAAATGCCACATAAGGCTGGGTGTGTCTGGAAGACTCATTCATAAGGTGAGGTGGGTTCCGTCTGAGAAATGGCTCAATGGGATCAATATGATCAAAAGATGCCGTCTACCGCAGAACACCGTCAGCACCTGATTGGGTAGGCTGCGTTCATGACGGACCGTTGATAAACTTTCCGTCACTCCTCCTAAACGGTCCACTAACAGAAACATCCAGAGACCCGAATCTTGCTGAATCCTGGTTCGTATTCTGCAACGCCTAGTCTGGAGGTGTGATCCAAGTTTTGTGAGCCAGGCAAGCTGCACTGGATGCACTTCATTGGCCTGTAGCCTATGCAAATACAGAACCGTCGAGCCTACCCACAGCAGTGTGCCCCTCACGCCCTGCAAACCTCTCCATAGAAAATGAGTGGAATGCGTTGCGTGCCAGATTGGATGCTTAAGCACCTTTAGTTTACATGACTCATCATATGACAGGTCGGCACCGCTCATAAATTCAGTTTGTACGTAAGAAAAATGTTTACGTACGAGAAAATCGGTGAGAGTGCCCAAGTTCTCTTCTCGCTTGTACAAGCGATTTAAGAACAAATCTGTTCGCATGAGGGTGCCTTGTGTGTGTGCGTGTGTGCTTGCAGCCGCACTTTTAGTTAGCTGTTAAGCGCATATTACAACTTGAAAGTAACACATTTTTCTAATAATAATAGACTATTCGTTACACAGTTGCGCAACGACACTGGTTAAGATGGTGAAATAATAAAACATATAAATGGTATTACTTCTGATGGGGTAAATGGTATGGTCATTTATTTATGAATTCATTTAAGAACAGGCGTCAAAAGCTGTTTCACACATCAGTGTTAGAGACAATTCACGGGTTGCTACGGCAGATTCATCCAGTTAATTTTCACAAAGAAACTCAAGGGAATACGACATCACATAATGAATTCACCGCATTCTTTTGAACATGATTAATTCATTTAGGAAAGCATAAATCTTTCCAATGCTCTTTTTTGCTTCAAGTCTGTCAGGTTTTGTTCCTCATTACAAAGATTGAGACGGCGGTCCAAAAGGGTTATACATCTTATATACAGTAGACCATCTGTACTGTCCAACAGTTTTACTTCCGTTCTAACTGTAAACACAGTATCCCTCCGCACCTGACAGAAAATAGTCCCTCTGGCTATCGCTTAAATCAAATATCGTTTCTTTTTTCACATGGCCTGACTTGCTTCGTATTTTACGGCGATTTACATTTTTTTTTCAAGGAAACACATTTATAAACAAAATGTTTCTTGGGTGCTTTCTTGACCATGTATAAAAGCGAAATGTCTCTTTTGTGGCTTGAAACGCAGTGTTTCACACTTGTATGCCTTGTTGTGATTAGAATACCTATCACCTTCGTCTCTCAGATAAACTTTTACAAAATATCGGGCTTCGAAAGCCTTTTAACTTGCAAGTTTCCAGTACGGGACCATTTTTTTAAGTCACGACCCTCGTATTTAAAGGTCATACCGCCCACCCGAACATCCGCCTCGCCAGGAGTGAAAGGACCCTAAAGGAACGGTTCTTAACACACGGGGGACGGTTTGATACAGTATGACCGCGAAATTTAACATGATAACGATCAATTATTAGTATGAGTGACGTTCTGAAAATACAACTCTATCGTTGGTCCATTATGTATCCAAAAACATCCTAATACTTATGATAATAGTTATTATATACAAATAGTTTACTATATATAATCGTTATTACTTATGCGTATAATAAGAGTTATTTATACATAATAAACATTCTAAAAACGTTATATATCGTATATATCTTACATTTCTCTTATATAGAAATAACTGTATAATATACATACATTCACCGTGCAGTTTATTAGGAACTGACTCCATTTCAGGATTTACCGCCAACTTCTGCTATTAATGATTTAATTGGCTCGATCATCTCTTGATATGACATTTGCATAAGCGCCAGCTGCAGCCTATTTTACTGCACTGTGTACGATTTCACTGTTCTCATGTACAGGAGTGAACCAGCATCGTTTGTAAGAGCTGTCGGAGAACTAAAACTAAAGTCAATGGTTGGAGCAAAAACCAGCACACAGATTTGTGCACCCCTGTCGCACAGTCATGGTCCTGGGGTTCTGGAGACCATACCAGCTATTGTTCGAACAATACCCAAGAACCTGCGGTCAGGTCATTCCTACATAAACCAGGTCAGGGCGAGTTTACTGGGTAATCTGCTTAAATTGCTCAATTAAGTCCCAAGTGACAACAAATCCACAAGGACCAGGGGTCGGCAACCCTGGTCCTGGAGAGCCGCAGGGTGTGCTGGCTTTCGTTGTTACTCAGCACTTAATTGACCAATTAAAGCAGGTGATTACACAGTTAACTCATCTCATCTGGTTCCTTGGGTCTGAATCGGTTGTCGGTATTAAGGCGAAAACATAAGCCAGCACACCCTGCGGCTCTCCAGGACCAGGGCTACCGACCCCTGCACAAGGACTCTTCAGAGCAATGGTGGGAAAATCGCATTCCCAGTGGACCGCTGTTATCCAGGTTTTTGCTTCCAGCAATTCCCCCCCCCAGGTTTAATTACCTAATTACTACCTCTGCACACCTATGGTTGTTAATTCCTAGATTCGGCCATAATAAAACGTTTCACACAGGGTCACTCACCAGTGTGGTGCGTTTATCTTTATAATCAGACTACAGAATTAAGCTCTTGTTCACAAACATCAGGAGCCTTAGATAAAATGTGAATAAATAAATAAATTAATGGGCTAATTAAATCATTAACAGAGGTTAAGACCTCTGAAATGGATATGGCTCTCCTTGCCGATCCCTGTCCTTCGAAGCCGGGACGGGGAGCCATGACTGGGCATCGCGAAAGAGCTGCGCCGGAGTGCACACTCTCTCCAATGGAAGTGCACGACATTCGCATGTACAACTGTCATCCACGCAAGGCGATACCAACGTAAAGAACAGCAATAACCGATTGCTGTTCATCTGTAACCAACACAAGACGCCTTACGTATTGAATATGAATAGGATTAAATTACTGTTTTGTTACTGTTACTGAAGCACCCACACACAATAAATGAGACTTGTTGTCAGATATGTGGTATTTCTTACCACGTTTCGGCCGTTACGTCAGTTGAACAGTGTATTATGAAATATGCGCCTTCGGGTTAGAATATACGATAAAACGCTGGTCAACAATTTTGAGTGAAGACAAACGCTAGCTAGGGATAACATTACTGTAAGGCATTTTTGTTCGACTGATACTTACTCTGTCCATGCAAAGACATGCAAAACATAATTGACAAAGCGGAGGGATATGTGCACTCCGTGCAAACATGACAATCACTACCACCCCTCCAGACATACACATCGGGCAGACCCCGCCTCCTCCTACCCTCTCCGTTTTCACAAAATGTGTTCCCGTTATATGTCCTCCGATTGGCTAAGGAACACCAACACTGAGTCGCCATTGGCTGATGACGCGTCAATCGTGAAAGTAGTGCCAATCAAGCTAGATTGCGCATCACTTCTACATTGTGTCATTTGACTGAACTAAATAGTTACCTTGTACATCAAGCGGAAAAGGGGCAGAATTGTTTTTATAAATACAGACGTCGCTGTTGATTATGTCAACATCCTTTTTATTTTTATATGAATGAAGTGCTTTGACTGTTGTCGCTCGCAGTGGTGGATATCATTTTCCTGGGTAAGTGGAGTGTTACATTCCTTCTTGCGCTCTGTCAACTGTGCGCTAGTTGTTGTTTTTGCTTTTTTTTTCTACGAATGAGTGCTCGCTTTGGCAGTACAAAGAGTTCAGATCAGCGCATGATATGGATAAGGTTAACAATTTGATAGTGCGCAACGGTTCGGGGCACTGGTGTTTTTGGAGAACACGAGAGCGGCGCGGGTGTTTGTCAGAGGACTTGAAGGCAGCCAGCTAGCTAATGGCTGTCGCCTCAGAATAGGATTGTGAAATGGTATGATAGATTGCTCGGCAAATAAACATTCGAGCCCCTCCGTGTTGATATTTTGCACTGTGAAATGTGCATTTGACATTTAGGGATGTGCGCGTCCTGTCGACGACAGGGCCGTAGTCGTGACGGGAGTTGTCAGAACGAGTAGCCGAAGTGTCACCGTGGATCTCTGTTGTTGATGGAACTGAATATTGCGTTGAGTCGGCACAATACCCATTTACAAAATTAATATCCTTATGTATTTGAAGTTAGCTGCGACACTAAACTAAGTAGCAAATTGCCGTCAATCAATTTTAGTCACTTTACGAACTTGGCACCTGACAGACACAGCTAAACATTATCCTTGGTTGAAAGGAAAATGTTAAATTCCGTTTATTTTTAAAAGCGGATTAAGTCTGAGATTCCTGATTTATGAGCCTTTAACTGTATGGTGGATTTGATTAACACTCTCTGGCTTATGGTGATAAAATTCACCAAAAACTTGCATGATGTACATTATAAATCACGATTACACTTGAATCTAGTAGAAGATGTACAATTTAGTTGTTATCAAGAGTCCGGTGAATGTGGTTTACAACGTCAGTCCGATCCAGTACGGCTGTTTAGGCTACTTGCTCTATTTTTACTTAATTTTAGAGAAATGGTTTGCTTTTGAAAACAAAATAAATTCGGCCAATTCAAAAATATGGAACGGTGTACTCGAATGGCACGGGTTAAACACATACAGATCAGTATTCATAACGGGAATAAATGACGAATGTGAATAGTGATCGTTCATTTTCCTTTGACAGAACACCTGGTGACGCGAAATAGCTCTTGCCCACATACGTCATTCCGGCATATTTGGGAAAACAAGACACCGCCATAAACAGGTTTAGCTTAACTTTGAGCTCCTGCAGCCGCGGCGCGCTTGAAGTGTGCGTGGAACCGTTGAAGGCGGACATTTGTTTGCGAGGGGAAACGGGAAACGAAACCCCGCAGGACACCCATCCGCCAATTCCACCGCATAGCTTAGTTTTGGACCTTATGTGACTGCAACACGAGCCCTATGAAATGAGCAAATCGGGAGTCGGGATTCCCTTATAAGCCTGCTCCGTGAATGCTAATGTGCCCACACGTATTACAAGGAAGTGACTCGTTGTTGTTGTTTTTTTTCTTTGTTTGTTTGTTTGTTTGTTTGTTTGTGTGTTAGTTTGTGAGCAAGCTTCGGCTACGCGGGACATGATTGTTTTGTTTTTTTTTGCACGTGGGGAAATGTGTCGTTGGCGTGCCTGGGGGGTGGGCGGTTTAATTCCAAAACCTTCAGGATACTGATGGGTTCGCTATGTGATCGTAAGTTTCTTTACTGGATGCACTTTTTTTAGCGGTGAACTGCACATGTTAAGAACTGTATAGCCATGGTAACAGCCACATATTGTGGGCATTTATTGTTATTTATAGAGGGTAGCCTAGTGGCTAAGGCGCTTGACTGGGATCTGGAAGGTTGGTGGTTCAAGCTCCGGTCTAGCCACCATGCAGCTGCTGGGCCCTTGAGCAAGGATCTTAACCCGACATTGCTCCAGGGGCAGGATTGGCCCCGGCTTAGTCTAATCACCTGTAAGTCGCGCAGGATAAAAGCGTCAGCTAAACAACTGTAATGTAAACTGTGGGCCAGTTCATGAGTTTGAATTTAATTTCAGTTTCTATTCCAACGTTACCGAATTGAAACAGAATCAACCCCAGCTGTGGCGATCACATAAGGCCGGCTTCCTCTTCCTCCTCCTCTCCTCTCCTCCTGCTGTGTGTCAGCTATGTCCCGCGTAGTCTCATTGGACAGATTCCTGTTGTTCGCCGCCACGCTTCGCTGCGGAGCGTCACCCGCGGCTTCTCCGCGGTGAAAAGCGAGTCACTTCAGTCACGCTGCGCATGCGTGCGGTTATATTGTTGACCTATTTTGTTCGGCCGTCCGATTATCTGCACAGCGACCGGAGTGTGTGCGTATTGTCAGACACACATGGCTATAGCCATGACCACTTTTTTATTAACTACTTATTATTATTTACCTTTTAAAGAAAAGGTATAAAATCTCTGCAGTTGTGTTCTTACAGATAATGATATTCACATACCATTTCCTGTCGGGAATCAGCCACAGTTAACAAATTTATGGTGGATAAATTTCACTGTGTGAGTGTGTCTGTGTGTGTGTGTTTCTGGGGTGGGTGATTTGATAGAAATTCAATGAATCAGTTAAGGAAGGTTTAATTACAAAATGAGGTATTATGGTCTGTGAAGATTATTTTCTATTAATGCATTGAATTTCAATTCATTTCCGGAATTGAACTGTAATTGACCCAGGCCCGGCCTGGAAGCCCCCAGACCATCAGAAGGCAGTCCATTTTCGATCCATTCCGGGGATTTCGTCTTAATTAATCAGCTTACTTATGTAATTAGCTAAAATATATATTTATCAGACAAGTGTATAAAGCGCCAGTTGTGGTGTATCCTAAAGATTTTACGGCACTGAAGTACAGGAGTGAACCAGCGTAGTCTATAGAGTTGTCAGAAAACGAAAACTCCGGTAACCGGTTTGAAGGAAAACCTGCTCGCAGACCGGCCCTCCAGGACCGGAGTCGTGCTCCCCGGGGGGGGTGACCGGCCCCTCCTCCTGTCTCTCGCGGGGCGTGACCCAGCGGGAGACCCTGCTGGGATGGTTCAGGCAGAGGGCGCAAAGCAGGCAGATGAAGCAGATAGACCAGGGCTGTGACTCACCGTGGTCATTAAAATGCTCCCTGGGTGCTTCTCGGCAGAAGGACCAGGGCGTCTCCGCCGTCCACGCTCCAAGACTGGCCCTGTCGTCATCATTGCCCTGCTGAAATCCGATTGGCTCTGTTCCGCGCCCGCTTCGACCGCCACCGGTTGTCACGGTGATATCCGAGGCCCATAAAGAACCGCTGCAGGTAATTCTGGCCTGCCGTACGGAATGCGCAAAGTTTTGATTGGCTGAATGGAGCCGTCCAATCACTGTGCTCTTATGCTATGTTCCTGACGCTCTGTTGATATTATTACCCCCATTGTGCACGTTAGCCTTTTTGCCTCGTTAGCCTGTTAGCTGTTGTTTGCCATGGGAATTTGCTGTTTCCCCTCTCGTAGAAGAGGAAGAAGCCGGCCCTTTTATAGTGTGGGTCCGCTCTTATTAGCGTGTGTAGTGTGAGGCCGCCAGCTAGCTTGCTGTTCCGCAGGTTCCCTTTGATGTGCTCATTAGATTTAGCACGCTTCTCAGGGGGGGTTGTCTCATTGGAGGAAACCCCCAACCCCCCACCACCACCACGATGCCATGGCTGTGCTCATAGATTCCTCTACCTGCTGAGTCCATAGGATCAGATGTCCCGGCTGCCAGCCACTCTGATTGGAGGTACGGCCTGTCAATCATCTCCCTCCTGGGACACAGCCAAACCCACTCCCCCAAAGGTGACCGGCTAAGGGGCCGCCCCCCCCCCCAGGGCCCCATGCCAGAAGGAGGTGTCTGATTGTGGCGCACGCTGGGCTCCGTGGTCATGGATGGAGGGGGAGGCCAGTGATCCAGAGATTAGAGCCTGGGCTGGCGATGACTCCCTCCTGGCCCAGCCTGATACGGTCCGGAAGGGCACCCCAGGTCTCGGGAAAACCGCCGGTCACAATCTCGGTAACGCCCCCGAGACATTTTGGCGGAGTTGGGGCTGAGCTGACAAAGTTGTGAGATGGAGAGCAGCATTTTTTTATGACGCACCTTCACCGGTCGGTACTGAAAGCCCAGCGTCGTAATTGTTGAAATAACTGGGCTAGATGTACACAGTTCATTGGTTCATTTCAGGTGTCGAAAAGATTGACTGGTTAATCAATAGGTAATTCGAGTTTTGTGCTTCTAAATAAATAAATAATAGGTCTCACTGTGTGCGGTTGCGCTGGGCACTTCATCAAAAGCTAACTCCCTGTCAGAATGTGCCTGTCCCTGGGCGTGATGTTTGACTTTGATGGCCCGTTTTCTGAACTACAGCTGTCGTGAAATTTGTTTGAATTTGAAAATGATTGTTAAAATGAAGCTGCTTTTTGTTGTGTGGATGTTTTGAGACAGCAAGAGTGCCTATTTGCCTACGTCTGCACCACCGATCTGCACGTTGTTGTCTTCTAAATACTCTGATTCAGATTCACGGACAACTTTAGACAGCGTTCCGATGGCCTTGTGCAACCTTGAAAACCGTTGACCTTTTCGATGTCAAAATCTGTAGTTGTCGGAGAGAAGAGAGCCCCTCAAGTGGGAAAACCGTTGCGCGGTCGGCTGGTTAATCATCGACATTCTCGTAGCTGCGTTGGGGTCAGAGCAGGTCAGCTGACCACGGTTCTCTGCTGGAGCTCTCCGCAATGGAGAACCTTTCTCTTTGACTCTAGACCTTAGTGTTGTGAGCCATACAAACACACACACACACACACACTCACACACACACATACACACACACTCACACACACTCTCACACACACACACACACACACACTCTCACACACACACACTCTCTCTCACACACACACACACACACACACATACACACACACACTCACACACACTCACACACACTCACACACACACTCACACACACACACACACACTCACACACACACACACACACGCACACACACCCCTACGTTCCCCCAGCAGGAGGACTGCAGGCTTGCCCTCGTTGATGATTAATTCATGAAAGGTCATTAAAGGTCACCCCGCAGCGTGGCACTGAGGGTTGAGGAGGGGTTTCCCTCCCGCCATCCCGCCGCGCTCGCTGAAATCCCTCCGTGAACGATCCCTCAGCAACGCTCCGCGGGTCAGACAGCTTCCCGTCGCATTTATGTTACAAACATCTATCTATGGCAGGGGGGCAGTCGCGACTCCAGTGCTGGAGGGCCGATGTGTATGCAGGTTTTTGTTTCCACCGATTACTCCCGAGCTAATTGGCCGTATACGCCGACACTAGTTCGCTCAGATTAGATCACAGTAAAACCGTATCGTACAGGGACACGAGAACAGTCTTTGACTGTCATTAATGCATTCATCTAGATATGTAGCTAAAATGTCAGATGGCATAGATGTTGGAGCCAATTAAGTGATTAGGGCCAGCGGTTGGCATGAAAATCAGAAACAGATACGGCCCTCATTGCCCGCCTCTGATCTAGGGAATACGGAAGGTCATCGGAAGGACTACAGAACTGGGTGGTTACATACATGGTACATTTGTACAAGCTGTCCATTTACACAGCTTGGCAGCTCGAGCGGTTCAGAATGTTCCTGAATGGAACGCTCTAATGGTGATGTCACAATCGCGACTGGTGATCGAACGCAGTGGAGTTCTGGAACACTGACTTAGAAAATTTGATTGAACATTCCAGCAAGAACATGCTCTTCAAATGGTCAGGCAAGTTTTCTTACCTGAAAATCAAACCTGTATCCTTTAGGTTACACGCCCAGTTACCCTGCCCAATACGCTACACTGGAAGCAGGATAAAGCCCGGAGCCCTCACAAATCAGGAACACGGCCTGAAGTGAAAACAGCTGTTCCGGGTTTTACTCTGTGAACCTATCCAGCTAACTCTGTAATTCTGCTTTGTGATATGCCCCCCAGGCCTAGTGCCTGCATCACAAAGAGGCCTTACAGAGTTCATTGGATAACTGCATTCAGTGAAACCCTGAGCCCTCCCAAATCTGGAACATTGACTGAAGTAACGAGAGCTGTTCCTGGTTCCTGGCTGTTCCTGGTTTTCATCGATGCAGTGATCCAGCGAACTCCTGCTTTGTGGTACGGGCCCTTGTCCAGCCTAAGGACCTGGCGAAGACGGCCTTTCGTTCAGTGTTAGTGTTAGTACCTGGTGTTTCCACTTCCCACTTCCTCTAAATAGTGGTCAAACTTCCTCTTGGATTCTTCCACCCTTTCTACAGTTTATTTAAGACAAATTAATTTACTCGTTTACTGTTTTCTGGTTCACTTCCATACTCCTGAACTGTGGTTGTGGCGAACCTCAACTCTGACTGTTTATAGACTACTTGTGTGTGGTAGCATTTTCTAATTTTTAATTGCATTTGTACAAATTGTTGTGATACCTGGTCTTTCTTGAAAATGAGGTCCTTTAGAATTGAAATGTTGGTAGGAGTCTTGAAACGTCATTTGTAAATGGGTACTTTTGAGAAACATAACTCCAGTTGTCTGGTATGACTGTTATGAGACTGTAGCTGTGATCTTCTGTGTTTCCATTGGCTGCATGATTTAGCAAGAGATAATTGTTGAAATTAAAGTATGATATATGAATGGACTGAACTAAGACTTACATGGCATATCAGTGCTTTCCAATCCTGTTCCCGTAGATCAGAGCTGTAGGTTTTCACTCCAACCCTAACAAAGCACACCTCATTCAACAGCTAGAGCAGGGCTTCCCAACCCTGTTCCTGGAGATCTACCGTCCTGCAGGTTAAATGGTAGAATCTGGTATGCCAAATTAAGGTTGCTGTGAAAACCTACAGGACAGTAGATCTCCAGGAAGTGGGTTGGGAACCATTGTGGCATGGTCAGTATGGGAGCAGGTTGAGGTTCTAGCCTCGGAAATGCCCTGTGTGAGTCGCCCATTGGCTCCCTCTCGTCTACCGCGACTCTGGTCGCCACGACTCCCTCGCCGTTGCCACGACTCCCTCGCCGTTGCCACGACTCCCTCGCCGTTGCCGCGACTCCCTCGTTGCCGCGACTCCCTCCTCCGTCCTCCATTCTGGGTCTTGGTCGATCCGTCCGCAGCCTGGAGGATCCGCCCAGGAACCCGGCGCTAATCACCGAAACGTGGCGGTCAAGCCAGGCGACCCCTGGCCGCAAGGGGCGGTGCGGGTCAGCCCGTCGCCGTGGCAACGTGCCGCTGTCACGGAAACGGCGGCGGTTGCTAGGTTACGGGCCGTGCGGCTGGATGGTGGAGAGTGGGCGTCTCTGCTTCGCACTTATCCGCGGAGGAGGACCGCAAACGAGCGCTCACTGGGAGGGTTTTTTAGCCTGTGAAGTTTTGGAGATCTTTGGCTTTGTTCAAAGTGGATTTTTTTCATTGTGCCGTATGGGGGTGGTACTGCCTGAGTGATCTTAACCAGTGGTTTGGGATCGCACAATCTCAGAAACATGTGTGGGTACGCGTGTCTTTATATGCCCATGCATGTGCGTGTGTCCTTCAATGTCTGTATGTGTGTGTGTGCGTGTGTGTGTGTGTGAATTGTGGATGTGTATGTATGTATGTGTGTGTGTGTGTGGTGTATACCTGTTTATGGGTGTATGTGTGTGTCCTTACATGCCATGTGTGTGCGTGTTGTTAGTTGACTGTGTGTGTGTGTGTATAGTGTATGTGTATAGTGTATGCCTGTGTGAGTGTGTGTGTATAGTGTATGCGTGTGTGTGTGGCATGAGTTGTGAAAGTGAATCAGAGTGTATAGTGTATGAGTTGTGAAAGTGAATCAGAGTGTATAGTGTATGAGTTGTGAAAGTGAATCAGAGTGTATAGTGTATGAGTTGTGAAAGTGAATCAGAGTGTATAGTGTATGAGTTGTGAAAGTGAATCAGAGTGTATAGTGTATGAGCAGTGAAAGTGAATCAGAGTGTATAGTGTATGAGTTGTGAAAGTGAATCAGAGTGTATAGTGTATGAGTAGTGATACACGCAGGATAATGGTGCTGATGAACATCGTGCAGCAGCAGCACTGAGGGGAAGAGGCTCCCTGACTCATCCACAGCACAGGTAACACAGGCTCCCCAGGCCCCCGCCTGGATACTGTCAGTGTCTGTCCTCCATTTTGGCTCAAAATGAAATGCAAGCCTTGTTTTTTTTCCCTTCACAAACACAGACTGTGAGCAAAAAAACACAGAAATGGCAAATGCTCATAGTTATATGAAATCGTTTTGGAGGAATGTTGAGTGAATCCAGGTCTTCGCTGACTTCAACGGGGTCTTGATTCACAGTTCCTCTTCGACCCTTTACAGGGCACGTTTTTTTGGGATTTTTAACTCAACACTGCGATTGTGACATCAGGATTGGAATGCTGAGACCAGGTTTGTGACCTCACACCTTGGCGGGTTGAAAGCAGACTTGCCTTCTTATGTTACCGGAGCAACTGCCGACCGGATGTCTGCGTTGCTGTAACGGGGCACCACGCGACCTGAGGGTGCACACGCCGAATCTGTAACTCCGGGAGGGCGTTACGGTGTCTTACTCAACTAGTACGGGGGGGTACAGGAAGGAGCAGCAGCTGTCCTGGGACACTATCTGTCCATCTCTCTCAGAGGTACAGGATACAGCAGCTGTGGTGTGAGATATATTAACCCCCCCCCCCCCCCCCCGTTTCAGAAAACGCCCCCATGAGGCATTACTAATCAAACGTATAAATGCTGGGGTTGAGTAAATGCAGTTCTGTTTGTGGTCTAATTATGGCACGCAGGCTGAAAATATACCCCACGTGTAGCTGGGAGACCTGCTGCCGCCTGCTGATGTTTATCTGTCTGGTTCGAGATGCCGTTGCGACCGCTTCCTGCCGCAGGGGAAATCAGTCTCGCAGCCCCGGGAGAGCTGGTGGCTGGTGATTGGGCGGGGGGAAAATAAGGCCGCTTTCCTCAGCAGAGGTTGCCAGAGCTGCGCCGCTGCTGATCAGGCCGCTCCCGGGTTGCCAGTTCCGCGCTGGTTTCCTTGCAGGTCAGCGTTCAGGCCGGGGCTTCAGGAGGGATCTCGGGACCTGTTTCTGCTGTGAGCTGTGAGCGGTGATGCGTCCGCCAATCAGAGGGAACGGGAGCCATTGTCCGGCCCTGGAAAGTCATCTCAGGGGGCCCAGAATCACAAGGAGTAGATGTAAGATTGATCAGAGAAGAAGGGTTAACACACCAGTATATAAGAACAATGGGAGTTTTTGGGTTGGTGTCCTCATCAACCATCCTATCTGGTAGAGCTGCTGCGTGATGTCAGTCATTGTCTCCCCCATTGTCACTAGTGATTGGTTCAATTTCACAAGTGACCGGTGGCACATGGAAGCTCCACCTTTCCTTGCCAAGCCAGTTGACCCACAATGCACCTGCCGATGGTGCTGTTAGTCTTTTCAGAGCCAGACAAAGGGGGAGACTTTTTCGGACCCCAGTTTATGCCAGTTTCATCTGGTATAGTTCTGAACTTTCAAACCAGGAAGCTAAATGCGGAAAAAGATATATCCAATAGGTAATTTCGGACTGAAATAACTTCCGAGTGAGAGTCAGCATGTCAGTGAGCCTTTTTCAATCATAGGTAGAGATTTACAATGGCCTTGTGACAATGTTTTAACACAAAAATCTACCTATTGTACCTTTAAACAGCATAACATTTTAGTCTGTTTTACTCTCTGCGACATATCCAAGGTTTTTTACCGAGCATTCAGTTCAGAGGGAAGTGATTACTAAGGAAGACTAAAACCTAAAATAAGAAAACCTCTGCGATGAGCTGCCATTGGACAAATTTCTGTGAGTCATTTTTACTTTTCAAATAGAGAGAAATGAGCTGACCGCTGAAGTATTTGTATTTTAGCGTTCGGCAACTGGTGCTGGCGTTTATATGACGGACCAGGTGGGACCGCCGGGTTAAAGAGCACCGTGTTTACTGGGGTGGTGACACTGGTGGGGGGCAGGACGGGGGGTAATTCTTCACCTGTCAGCCAATCACATGGTGTACTAATCGCTGCGGAGGGCAAATCAACTAAGTTACAAAAACAGTAAAACTGCCCATTTCACAGACCGTCGTGCTACGCTAAAAATACAGGCAATCGGAAGGCTAAATATATCGGGGTCCGTTTTCGGCGTTGGAAATATCCGAGTCCGGGAACGAAGCGGAAGTCATTGACGCTGGGACCCTGCTACGGTGGGGGGGGGGGGGGTGCAGTAGGAACCAGGACAGGATGAAATCACGTAAACGAAAGCACGGAATTAGGCATCGCGGCTATTTATACGGCGAGATTACAGTCAACGGAGGAGCGTGTTAAACTCTCCACAGTTCTCTCCTCACTGTGGTTGGGACCCCCTTCAAATTCCCTCTGTTAACGTTTTCCGTCGGTTGTTTGGGCCTGCTGATTGGCCGCTGCTTTTCGGGCGAACTGCGTTAAGATCCGATCAGAAGCCGTTTAGCGAACTGCATTAACTTGCAGTCAGAATCTGTTTTTCAATGATAAATCATTTAATCATTCATTTAGCAGGGTGAGAACCCGTTGCTCGTGTTTCTGAAACATACGTTACGAGTTACACCCCTAAACACAATGGGAAGTGTGTATAACCCTTCAATGAATGTCTCTTTTACTTAAATATGTATGCGGAACTGCACTTAAAAAAACAAAAAACTTTTGATTATTTCCTGTTGATGTTTGAGCTGGAAGTATGAAGTTTTCAAACCACCTCCCTTTACAGCTGAAATGTATTTAGTGTATGTTGAAATGAAATATGTTATCAGGTCTTCACAATGCAAGTGCTAGGTGTGTGAGGTGTGGCCTAACCGTGAATGCTCGTGGGGCACACCCAGCGCTGTCCTCTGCTTTGTTTAGAGCTGGGTGGTGAGGAATGTCATACTGTAAGTTTGTGTGGGTGTGTGTGTGTGTGTATGTGCCACACACTGTGGAAAAGATGCGGACCGAATGCCTGTTGCGTCATCCGCTGACTCTCCGTGGGCTTGTGACGAGTGTTTTGAAACTGCAGTAAAAGTAAAGTTTTGGAGTGCTGCCATTTTGTACATTTGGAGCCAGAGTCTGCGCAGTAGGCAGGTGGCTCCTCCGCTAAGCGTGTGAGAGAGAGAGAGAGAGGGATGTAATCTGTCCCTGATTTGTCCACAAAGTATTGTTGTATTGTCCTAATGACACAATAATTTAAAGAAACTCGGCACATGGGGAGACATTAGAAAAGAAACAAGGATTGCGCCTACACTTCGCTGTGGGGGAAAACGGTTGATGTCGTATTTTTACCGTATTGTTATCATCGACTTGCATTGAAACTGATAGCTGAAACTCCAGTACGAGAGTCAACCATTGTGAGCACCCTATCACAAACACAGCCTGTTTTTGGCCGTGTGTGTGTGTTTGTGTGTGTGTTCGTGTGAATCTTGACTGTGTCTGTATGCCGGTTTTCGGGGTTATTTCTGCTCTTGCGTGTTTGCGCCTGGAAGACCAGGTCTTTTTGGGCTCTGAGAGGATGTGTGAGTCACACAGGTTCCTCCACAGGACCGGCTCCTCGGTCCACATCAGCACACGCCTTTTTCGGCATTTAACACCTCGGCCCTCGGGGGAGAGAGGCACGGCTTGTGTTACCATGACAACTTCCTCGCTGCTTCCGCTGGCTCGTCCCCGCCCCCCGGCCCCCGCCCAGAACTCGACACCGTCGAGCATCGTGCCGGCGTCGCCCCCCATCTCCACTTCTTCCCCGGCGGCGAGCGAGGATGAGCCCTCGCGCGACCTTGGGAGGGGTTTCGGTCTTCGCGTTTCCCTGGAAACCGTTAGCGGCGTTTTTAAAGGGAGACCCAGGACTCGGCGCTCAGAGAAAGAGGATGTCACGACCGTTGTCACACCGAGCGTCAGGAAATAACAGGAACGACAGACTTCTTTAGTTATGTTGTGGTTCCACACCCTTTTATATCTCACACCACTATGTCTCCAGTAAGACACAAAGTGCTTTTTGGTATACGGCAAATGGACTTCATTTGTGTCTTGTTTTACAATTCATGCCTCTCATTCACACACACACTCACACACCGACGGCGAAGGGCTGCCATGCAAGGCACCAATCAGCTTGTCAGGAGCATTTGGGGGTTAGGTGTCTTGCTCAGGGACACTTCATAACACCCAGGGCAGAGGATCGAACCGGCAACCCTCCGACTGCCAGACGACTGCTCTTACCTCCTGAGCTGCTGTAATGTGGACCAGTGCTCCACACCCTGTAGTCCTGCAGGTTTGTTACTCAGTACTTACTCCGTTGTTACTCAGTACTTCAAACATCACTTACATCAACGCCAGTTAAATCACCTCACCTGGTTTCTTTGATTTGAATCGGTTGCTGCTCTTCAAGCTTAAAGCGAAGGCCAGCCGACCCTGGAGCTGTTCAGAAGCGGGGTTAGGCACCCCGCGTTGGGGACCGCCCTGTTTACCGTACCGCAGGGTGCTGGAACTCCTGCCTCGGGGGGCCACACTGTGGGCGGGGGCCTCACACAGAGCACACGGCCTGTGGCCTCTTTAGCCAATCAGTGACGCCGAAGCGCATACACGCAGGGAACACGGGTGGCCCCACGGCCCCCTGGGAGTGTGTGTGAGGGTGACCTTCGCCAGGCTCAGTGCTAGGAAGAGGAGGGCCGCTGGAGAGACGAAGAGGGGGGGAGGATGAGGCAGGCCGCCCTCCAGTACCCCTGACCCCGTCCTGAGTTTACCCCCACCCTGTGTGTGTTTGCACCCCCCCGCCCCA